>NC_056749.1:208719217-208889217 GCF_019279795.1 Protopterus annectens
CTGATTACTTTATGATTTATAATTGCATTTTTCTGTATATATTTGACTTACTTCGCAGTGGTGATAGTCGATTCAACTCAGTCAGTGCTTTTCAATTTAATTAGTTCAGTACATAGTGGACTCACTATATAGTGGTGTTAGTTACTCAGTGTACTTAATGTTGTTTTAAAACTATTGCACAATTAACTAAAAGTCATTTCTATGGAGTGCTTTTTTTTCTTTCTTTTTGTTTTTAAGCTTAGTTGATGTATTGTAAGGACTACTGTTTGTACTGTCTACATTTGTTATAAAAGTCTCCTTTTTTGCTTGGAAATGGTCTCTGATCTAACTTCCCTTCCTCTTGCCTTATAGCATATAGTGGATTCCCCCTGCAGCTTCTCCAGGCCACTGTATAACCTACCTTCAAAGTAACATGAAACTGATATCCTGCCTTCTAGCCTCCAGTTTTCATTTCCTGCAACCTACTGAATACTCTCAAAGAAGTCCTAAGTATGTGTCCATAGAGACTAAGTTAAGCGCCAACCATTGCATCAAGACTGCATTTATATGCTTATAGATGTAGAACTATTCCTTAACATATCAGTGTAAGCATAACCTGTTGTTTTGAATATGCTTGTTCACTATGCAAAAACTAGCACAGGAGTAGAGACGCCAGCAGCCCTAACATATTTCATTATATCCTCTCTTTCTCCTTACTCCACTGCCCATCTTTTGGCACTCTTTTTAACTTTTTCTTTGCCCCTGCGACCTATCACTGGTCTGTCATGTATCTGGCTTCTGTTTTTGTGACCTTTTAACTATTTATTTTCACTGCCTGATACTGTCCCTCTGCTAAAGTCACACTGCTGACTTTCTTTCTGTTTTTGCCTCTCCCATTTCTTCTGCCCTAGTATTACTTCAATAGACTCCTGTGTCCTTAGCTATTGCCAACTTGGACTGATATTTTCCCCTACTGCTTTTTTTGTCTCCTAAGACTGACTTCTCAGTACATACTCTTCTCTGGCTTTTTTTTTCTTCTATATCATCCACCTTTTTTTTCCATCTCTCTCTCTCCCTAGCCTGTCATACTACTTTTTTACTGATTTTCACTTATTGTTTCTTGTATGCACTACTGTGACCTTGGTGTTAGGCCCACTCCGTTCTCCCTCGCTACGCTCAGGCTCACTTCGCTCCCCTACCCTACCCCCATTCCCACCCACCCCATTACAATTTCCTTTATACCATCCAGTCCCACCCCTTTCTTTCCCAAACATCAAATAACAATCAACTTCTTACTAACCCTTTCTACTTCATCACTACCTTTAGTTTAAACTTTTCCACAGCCACTCCTCCTCTCCCCTCCCACTCATAAACAATGAAGCACCTTATAATTTTGATCTCTCTTCTCCTCCTACTCTCAGCTCTAACAGCTTATCATAACTACCTTCCTAGCCCAATATCTATCTCTTCTACCTGTACTACCAGCAACAACCACAATGCAACCTCCATCTTTTATATCTCCCCCACCCTTTTCAACCTCCCCACCTCATGCTATCACAAACTATACAGAGTGCAAGCATTCCCTCCTACTTATAAACCTAAACTTAAGTTGCATAAACTACATCTTGCCACTACTACAAAGCTTTATCTATTAAATAGCTTTCTTGCATCTGGCGATATCCACCCCAACCCTGGCCCCTCAACTTTTCCCGTCAACCACCCACCTCCCGTAGCCACTACTTCCCCTACTTCCTCTAACATCTCTCTCTCCTGCCTGCCTACTCTACCAGACTCTCCACCTACTAATCACTTATCCATATATGCCCTCAACATTCAGAGCCTAGCCAACAAAATCACTGAATTCCAGGCATGGATAGCCCATACTACCCCACATATTATTTCTTTATCTGAAACATGGCTCAAGCCACATATCTCAAGTAAGGAAATACTTCCATCAGGTTATAACATCTACCGCTCAGACAGAACACCAAACAAAGGAGGTGGTGTAGCCAGCTTATACTCAAATTTACTCAACCTCTCTCCATTTCCCTCACCCCTCCCTGACTTTCATCCAGAAGAACTCCTAGTTCTAAATTACCATCTCAACACCCATAAAATAGTTATTGCCTCCATCTATATCCCTCCAGGAAACAACTTAACAATCCTTGAGAAAAATTTGATCCTGGTTCTCCCAAAACATACCACATGAAACCCTCATCTTGGGTGATGTCAATATAGACTGGTCCAAACTGAAAATTGACTCTCCCCAATTTAGTATAAATCTACATGGTTTTCATCAGCTTATATCATCTCCAACTCATCTACATAAATATAGAAACTCTGGCTTGATAATCGACTGGATACTAACCAACTCCCTTTCACTATACCATACCCCCACAACTCACCCAGACCAACTTAGTGACCACCTACCTATCTCTGTCCTTTGACACCCCCTCCGATTACCCAAATCTCACCTTTATAGAGGCATTCACAAACTCTCTAACTTCAACCTAGCCCAATTTAATTCTATCTTATCATCTATAGACTGGTCCATCCTCAAGCAAATCCCTCTCAATGATGCCACAATAGATTTAATAGTATTTTCCTTGACACCCTGAACTCACTTGCCTCTTCCAGGAAAATCAGACTAAAACCTATCCATGCCCCCTGGCTTTCAAAAAAAAAACAAAATCTCTTATGCTTGAAAGAGACAAAACATGGAAAGCTTGGATAAAAACTAAAGACTTACCCCTATTTTACAACTGCAAATGTCTGGGAAATCTCATTAAAAAGCATACCAATAATGACAAAAAACCCTTCTATGACACTGCCCAACTAAATAACAAATCCAACCCTAAAAAGTTCTGGCCATCCATTAATACAATCCTTTCTCCTGACTCCCCCAGAAACCCCTCCCCTTACCCTAACTTACCTCCTCTGGAAACAACTACTCTACTCAATAAACATTTCATTGAAACTATTCAAACACTCATGCCTCCCATCTGTAATACTACTCCTCTGACAACCCCTCCCAACCCATCCAACAAAACCCCCTTTTCCTTACACCTTACACCCGGTTTCCACTTCCTACATCTGATCACCTCTCCAAAAACTCAAACCTTGCTCTCCCTCTACAGATAACCTACCTCCCTCCTTTCTTAAACTTGCCACAGACTCCATTGCCTACCCAGTATCCATACTTATCAACAGATCTATACAAGAGTCTACTGTCCCTCTATTATGGAAATCCTTTTACACTATCCCTTTGCATAAAAGTGGTAACTCAACTGACCCATTTAACTATAGACCTATAGCCATTCTATCCCCCCTCTCTAAGATACTTGAAAAATGTATTAATTTACAACTACTCAAACACCTCCTTGATCACAACCTGCTCACTCCCACCCAGCATGGTTTTCATCCCAACCACAGCACAACTACTGCCCTATTATCCTTCACTCATACCATTGCTGAGGCCCTAGATAATAACAAATTAATATCTTGTCTCTTCCTTGATTTATCTAAAGCTTTCAAGACAGTCTTCTATACTCTCCTACTATCCAAACTTGCTAATCTCAATATGAGTTCCAACTCCCTTGCCTGGTTCTCCAGTTACTTATCTTGTAGGCAACAATCACTAAAATGGCAACTAAACAACCAAGTGGTGTCGATGTAAAAGCACAACCTGAAGAACCAAACAGGAATGCTCTCCCAAATCACAGTAGTTTTATTGAACGACTTAGCGCTTTCACCTTACAAGGCATCTTCAGAGTTCGACTCTGAAGATGCCTTGTAAGGTGAAAGCGCTAAGTCGTTCAATTAAACTACTGTGATTTGGGAGAGCATTCCTGTTTGGTTCTTCAGGTTGTGCTTTTACATCGACACCACTTGGTTGTTTAGTTGCCGGATGCAGTGGCCGTGGTGCTGTTGTGTATTTTATTTTCGTTTAAACTCTTTGTGGGTTAGCCCTTGTGACTTAATCACTAAAATGGCTCACCTCTTCCTCTCCTTTCTTACCTGTCCCAACAGGGTTCCCACAAGGCTCCATCCTAGGGCCCATTCTATTTAACATTTTTACCAATGATCTTCATACAGCTTGCAATACATCTTACCTCATACAATATGCAGATGATTCTACTCTGATCTCGACCTCAAATAACATCTCAGAACTCCAAGACCTCACTTAACAGGTCTTCCTAGCCAAAGAAAACTGGTTATCTACTAATCTACTCATCCTAAACCCTAAAAAGACCAAACTATTATCCTTCAATCTCTAGCTCACCACAAATCCTCCTTTGCCATCATTTCCTCAAATCATACTACTTTCAAACCCGAATCCCACACCAAACTTCTAGGTGTTATTATCGATGATGGACTCAATTTCAACTTACACATCCTACAATGCATCAAGAAGACAAATCAAAAGCTCAGTTTACTATACCACCACAAAAGATTCTTAACTACTAACTCCACACTCTCCCTTGCTCAAGCTCTGCTTCTCCCATCACTTCTCTATGCTGCCCCTGTGCTCAAACATATACAAACTACTACCCTAAACAAACTCCAGCAAATCTATCATAAGATAGCTCGATTCATCACTGGCTCTCCCTACAATACACACCACTGCCTTCCTCTTAGCTCTCTCAATTGGCTAGAACTCCCACATCTATTGTTATTAGCCCAACTTCAAATGATGCACACTATTCTTTGTAAACCTGCTGCTTGTCCTGCTCTCTCTTCCTTCATCACCATCTACACTCCACCTTGTACCCTCCAGACATCTAACCAGCATCTACTACAAATATACTATCCCAAAAAATCAGTGGGCAGACTCCTATATAAGAACTCTATGGCCCAAGCTTGGAATAAACTTCCTAGAGAAATATGCAGTATAGTACACCCATCTCATTTAAAAGAGAAACTTAAACTTCATCTGCTTAACTCCAAAACCTGCTTCTGTCAAGCCCCAACTTAACTACCCCTATCTACTTCTGTTTTCTCCCCTTCTCTTATACATAGGCATTTCTTCCATCTCAAAAAATTTCATTCTACTAAAATGTTATTTAACCACCACTGTTGAAGCTCTTGAATGATATTTAACCACCACTGTTGAAGTTCTTGAAGTTTGTTTATTGAATTAATGTAAATAATGTATATACTTAGTTATCCTGCTCAACTATTAATATCTTTCTTCCTTGACTTTAAGAATTTTTGTCTCTGTATAATCTCCATATGGTGAATGCACAAGTACAAAGTTGTATATTTATAACTACTTCTGGCATTTTATCTTGTAAACTGTGTTTCTTTTTCTGTTGTATTGGAGCTTTTCTTCTCGGGTCTCCACTGAAAATGGGCCACAAGCCCAGTTGGACTAACCCGGTTAACAAATGTCAATAAATAAATAAAAATTAAATAAATATTATGTTCTTATTTGTTTTTGTTATGTATGTATGTATATAGATATTGCATCGAAGTACTAGGATAGTCTAACCAGACATAACGTCTTTACAATAAAGAGACATGAAGGAAAGCTTTATCAAAAGGAATGCATTAAACAATAGTATTAAACCAGTCAGAGAGGACAGATCAACAAAGTTGCTGCATGCAGATGATTTGTCATTACAAGCAGACTCTGAGCAAGGACATGAGCAAAGCATAGGGGAATGGAATGCAAACAAGAGAACAGAATACAGTGTTTTGAGCGCATGTGCAGAAAAGCAGAAGACAATCTTGTCAATAAGATTTGGGACAGAAAGGAAGAAGGCAAGAGGAAACTAGGGCATCCAGTAAAAAGATGGATGGATTGTGTGATAGAAGACCTGTGACAGTCGGGCATGAATCAGGCATGAAGTGCCAACAGAATCCAGTGCAATAAGAAGTAACTGTGGAATTCTGTGCAATAAATACTGTGTGTCTTTAGCCTAGTAAACGTTTGTTGATATGCAAAACAGTAAATGTCATGTAGTAGGAATGTCTAAATCTAGTAATGTCAATTGTTGCATATGTTACATGTTTGCACATAGGTCTTGGAATAACGTAATTTTGTTCGGTTGCACTTGTTGTGAACTCTGAATGACAATAAAGTTTACTTTATCTTTGAAGAAGGCAGTAGAGTGGCACTGAATACAGAGATGGCAGCAGTTGACATGACACCCCAACCCATGAAGAAAGTGGTAACGAAAGAAAAGATAATTATGATGATTAAACATGTAATACACAGATGAGCAGTAACAGTTGTTCTCCAGTTACTTTTGCCTTTGTGGCTCCAAATTCAAAATCTCTTTTCTACCCCATGACCCAAGTTAACTCCTCTCCCTCCAGCTGCTTCACTCTGCAGTAACTGTACTGAGCGCATAATATGTCTGACAATTCCTGCTGTAAAAGTTAACATAATCAAACTTCCAAGGGGATTTCTACAGCTGAATTTCACTCCAGTTGCAAAAGTACAATGTAGGCAATACCTTCAGTTAAACCTAAGTAAGGCAGGCCTTATATTGTTGAAGGTGAAGCTAATTTAACACTTTAGCATATTTTACACAAGCAGTAAATTAAAATTAAATGTTATAACTCATGTCGAGCATTTAGAGTTCAAAGGCATATTGTCTTTGTATCCATAAACATTCTACCACATTGTTTTTGGTGGAAATCCATCTGTAAGGGGAAGTAAGTGCATCCCATTGACGTACCTGATTACGTATTACTTAAAATGTTACTGCAGCCGAGTCATTTGACAGCTGTACACTGCTGCTGTAGCAGTCTAACTTATCACTGACAGCTTTTAACAAGAAAAAAACAATACAAAAACATTGTCTGATGCTATTTGCTATATGCACTTTTAAGTAGATAAACGTAAAAGTTCTTGCCGCCTTTGTTAAGTACTGTTTAGATCCTACATTTAGCATAACATGTAACAAACCATTTTTAAAACTGTCATATTGTGCAGAATGTCCCTGATTTTGCATCATATTTTGCTGTGCCCCTTGTATTATTTTTTTGTAAATCACTGGGAATTATATTCATTCAATAATGCCAGATGTTAGCATCTCTGATTCTGCCTAATTATTTTGCCTTCTCCCTTGTAATTTTTTTTAAATTTCTGGTAAATCACCAAGGATTACAATCAGTCAGTAATGACACCACATTAGACTTTCAGACTTCTTATTGTTCTGAAAATCCACATTGATGTAAAACCTGTTGTTCTATTAACTTTTAAGGGGGGGCTTCACAAATCTGTAATACCAGTGTATTAGTGCCATAAGCTACATGAGTGCCTGCATTGTTGACCACAACTTTGGTAAAGTCCAGTGTTCTCCATTATCGCCAGCAGATCAATATATTGTTTATACTTAACGATGAAGTCATGTGAATATTGAGTATCCTTCCAAAGAACAGATAGTCAATATAATCATATTTTTCCTGACTTCTTCTAGTCAGTTTCACAAAAGTACACATACTGCAGGCTCACAGATTCCCATGGTGAAAACATGATAGGGATTGCAACCGTGGTAATGTCCACATGACTGTCATGATACTGGAGTCATTTGCCTTCAAAACAATAATAGGACTTATGAATTATGACACACGTCACTGCTTACCTCTGTTATTATACCTGTTTTTGACATCTATTGTCATTAACTAAAGCATGCTGAATTAGGTATCAGACAGCATTAGGTACACTGTCACTGAATGCTATAGTTTATTCTAGACCTAGCACATGCAAAGCCCTTTCAGGTCACTTGGCACACATAGTAGTAAATGGTACTGACAAAACTGGGTTTACCTTACTGTGTTGTGTGCATAGTAATCAGAAAAAGGGTGCATTAATTGGCTCAGAATGATTTTCAATCCACCTGGCGGAGGCACATAGAGGGAATAATCAGGCAGAGAGTGTTCTGAGTCTGAAACTTTTAACATGGAATGTCAAAGAGTTGTCAATGCCAGCTAATATTTATTTTTTATGGAAACAAAATTAAAGAGAAAGTTTGAGAGTAGTCTGTTAAAGTATTAGATGGGAAGGGTGTTTTGTAGCTCATGTTGTACAGCACAAAAATGTGTCATAATATTGCTTCATAAGACATTTGCATGGCTAATGCTAAAGGAAAAAAGGATAAAGAGGGGACATTGATAATTTTATGCAGTCCCCATGAACAAGTTATCTTTTAGGAAATTTGTATTTCTCCAATGAGAATGCAACTTTGCACATGGAAGACTCTTTTATACATTGCTCCAAGGCTTTTATAAAGAAAACAGAGGTAATTCAGAAAGCTCTGGTATCCCACCTGTGACCAAGATGGTAAAAGGACTAGCAAGAAACACAATACAAAGGATTAGTCCAAACAAAATGACTTTAGCTAACAGTTTTAAGAGACTTTGTCTGATACCCTCCCTGTGGGAGTAATAAAGATGCCTTGTTGAAGTTTCAAGTAGTTTATTCAGTTAAGTAGGTGTACAGACAAGTGTTCTTGTTCTAATACATTACATTTAACAGGTCAGTTATTTAAAAGCCATTGTAGACAATGGTGGGGCACTCCAGGGGAGCTGACTGGAGGAAAATCTGGGAGATGGAAATACAAGGAGCCAATCCTAAATCTTAGAAGTTAGTCCCTTATTTCAGTATTCCTGAAAGACCCCAACTCAGCAGCCTGTAGAACCTCATCCTTAATTAAAAGTTTTTTTTTTTATTTTTAACAAACAAAACATGACAACATACCATGAGCTACCATTATAGAACTGTATTTAAGAAAACACTTTTATCTGTGTTTCATCAGGTCCATCTGATAGAGTGGTTTATACTTTGATGATTGAAAATACTTGCTTTTATGAGGCTATCACCAGTCTTTTTAGCCCATTTTGTATCACATGTAATATGTGAAGTTGTGTCTCCCTTTATGGGGCTCATATTCCTTGAAACAAATTATGAAAGTTTATTATAGAACTTTTTCTAGTCTGACTTGTCCTTATCAATGCTTTTCACATGTAATATGAGAGGATTTGCCCATTTTTACGTAGCTCATATCTCTGAAATACATTATATGAATGACTAATCTTTTCTTGTTTGACAAAAAAGGTTTACAGTGCCTGCTTATAAGAGGCTCATATACATGATTAATATGTCCAGTCCCCATTCTTCTTCCTATTAAGACAGACCTTTTTATGTGCAGGGGAGGAAGCCACTTGGAGCTACACTGGGTGACTCCCATTTTTTGAACAATACATGTATCCAGCAGTGCTTATTTTTAAAGAGATCATAAGCCATAGACAAATGTTTAATGATTATTATCCATTGGATTATTAATTTTAATATTTTAATACAGTTTTAGTTATTTATGCAGACATATGTCAATATCATCAAGTTTTGAGTGTATTAATTACAAAGTACCAAATGAGTATGTACAGCTTTAAATATTTTGGCGCCAATGATTTTATATATTTTATATATATGGTTAGCAATCCAATATGGCTTTTAGTTCTGATGAAGCCTGTATTATTCACAGGTGAAAGCGCTCAACCAGTTTTGTGTTTTACATTTAGTTTCGTGTTTCGTGTTGCATGACATTACATTAAATTTGTGGATTTTTACCTGACGCTGCTTGCACGAGTTATTTTGGAACTTTATCTGGCTTCTCAAGTCTACATAGCGTGGCATTTGCAGCTGTTTTTGTATTCAGTGGTTCCTTGTTTCAGCCAATGCCATTTGTGGTTACTTCGTGGGTTATAATAAAGGTATAGCAATAATTATGTGTTTTACTTAAGAAGAACCCACTTAATCAGTATAGTGGCTTTAGATTTAATAGATCTCAGTGTTGTCTAATTACATTTAAACTACAATAGAATTCAAAATGATTTAATGGTTTAAGTTTCCCCAAATCTTTTTGGGTTTCTAATACCAAGATGGGAATGGATCCCATTCCTCAGTCAGGGTATTATTAAAGTTCATGAAATAAGTATTGTTTTAATCATTGATGTTAGCCAAAAGTGCTATCCACAGCACTCATAATGTGCACAGAACTGATTCCTTCTGCAATTCATATGGAATTAATTGGTAGCATATCTAAATATGACTTAAATTCTTTTTTATTAGACCTGTTGCTCCTACTGCTATTGGAACTGCCTGGTTATTTTTCTTCCACATTACTCTCATTTCTGCTGCTAATTCTGGTAGTTTATGAGTTTGAGTGGCTCTCTGTACTCATGATGCTGTAGTTACTTGGTGCAGCAGTTTCAGTGATCAATGCTACTTTTGTCTTTTTTTTCTTCGACTACTATAACTGCTTTTCTCGCATCTGTTTTTTGAACTGTTGCTAAAGGGGGATCCCATGTTATATATAAACTTCATCAGTATCTATAATGCTTGTGGTTCATATTTCCAATGCTTCCCAACTACTTCAATATTGTAGTGTTTGCACAATCCCCAGTGCACCAGTATTGCCATATTATTTTACTTTTCAGTGTACAGGCCTTCTACCATGAGTGTATCACACCCAGCAGCAAGATGTGCAACTGTTTCCAGTTCTTTTTTTTTTTTATGGAACCTACATTTGTCTGTTTCTTCCACATGTTCAATGGACTCCATAAACTAATGTGTACGTAGTCCACTATCCTGGGCTGCCATTATTGACCTTTTATCTTTTGGTGTCAATTCACCTCTCCTTAAAAATTCTTAGGTCATATCCTGATCACCATGAGATTTTTCCTGGAGATGTCTGCACCTGGTACAATATTTATGCTTTTTCCATATTTCTTCCCTTTTCATCTGATCTTTCTCAGTATTTTTTTTCTTCTGTTTTCTAGCACATTCAGCTGCTGTCGAATTTTTGTCTACTTCTGGTCTGATTATCATTCCCACTTAATACCGATACGCTTCTGCTACACTAAGCAGAGAAGTCATCCTAGACTTCCCCTCCTCACGTTTTAACATTTTAACTATGTTTGGATCTGATGAAGCCAGCATATATGTATGCAGTCCCACGACTGCAGATCTATATATGTAATCAATTTTGAGGAGGTCCATACCTCCTTCAGCGTGCAGAATATATAATCTTGGTATACACTGCTTTTTATGTATCATTTCAGAAGCATGAAACATTTTTTTCTTGTTTTCCTGTGCAACTGATCCAATACCTTTTGGAAAAAGTCAATCACCCCAAAACTGTAAGTTGCAACAGGAAGAGAAAATTGGTTTATAGCTTGGACTTCATTCCTAGATGACAAGGCCACCTCTATTATAGTTTTATTTAACAACAAATGATTCTTTCTTCCATATGACTTTCTTCTGTTACCCTTTTGTTCTGTTGCCATAATTGAAATTATTTCTAAATGACTATAAACTCTGTCAACATTAATTCCAGTACATAATTTGTATATTGTTGGAAGGCGAGTTACTGGTCTATACTTCTTAGGATGGCTTGCAGGTTCATTGTTAAGAAGAAGTATCATTTTTCATGTTGTCAACCAGGATGGCATCCATTCAAGATGCGTATATAAATAATTGTTACTCAGGGCTAAATCTTTGTGCAAAAATGTTAACACTTTTAGTCAAAAGGTAGGTATTGTATCTGGGCCTGGAGTTTTCCATTTAGGAGATTTTCTTAATTTTATCTCAATTTCTCTGGCTGTTACTTCATCCCATTTCACATCCTGTGCAGTAGAACTCCTTACTATTTCTTTTAATTCTTCTATCCGTTCAGCATATTTATTATGTTCCACAGGGTCTTCATAAATATTTCTCTGAAATGTGTTTGTTTCTTCTTTTTTGATGGTGTTTCTTTTACTTTTGCTTTGTTTCCAAGCTCTCTAGAAAACTTTTTGGGTCATCAATGAATTGCTTATTTAATACTTTTCCTTTATATTTATCTGTATATCTTCTAAGTTTTGTGCAGATATTTTTAGTTTATTATTTGCAGTAATGCATGATATATCCTGCTCTGTTTTGATAATGTGCATTGCTTTTACTGCCTCTATCATTCTAAGTATTTTTGATTATCTGTTCCTTCTTCTGTATTCTTCTAATAGTGATACTTATTGTCTTAATTGCTTTACAGTTTTCTCTATTTGATGCTTCCATGGTGCCATTTTGTTTCTTCCCTTCTTTTCCTTTACTGCTGTATGTGTTTGTGGTAAGATTAAAATCTGTTACTAATTTAGCTGCAGAGTAATATATCTTATTTGTTTCTGTTATATCGCAATAAATTCTCTTAATAGTCCCAATTACTGATTTCAGCTATTTTACAGAACTTGTAACATGTTAGGTCTTATTTAATTTCTGTAATCTGTTTCTTTCATCAATCTTAATATGTCTTTTCATCTCTATTAAGTCAAGTAGCTATCTTCTTAGATCATTTTCTTCTAGAGTAAAAGTATATTATTGTCTCTCTGTTTCTTGAGGGCATTCTACAGAAAGTTCTGGAACATCTTCCTGTGACATGTTCTCTTCCGATTCACCCTGTCTCATCTGCTCCTCCTTCTTATAGGAACTTATTGGCCTATCACTCCACAACATTGCCTACATAAGAGTTGCCACTGTTTCTTGCTCCTTCTCTTGCTGTGCAACTTCAACTGAATTGCTTTACTGGTTTCCTACAGAAGTCTCCAGAACATCACCATGTGGCAATTCTTTAGATGACTCTCACTCCGTATGTTTCTCCTTAATCTAGGACTTATTATTCCATCATGCTGTGGCATTACCTGTGCTGGATTTTCTACACTAAATCATTCACTTTGCAAATAATCTATAACTTCAGTTTCAGTTTGTTCAACATCTTCATTACTAATCTTCTTCTCTCTTTCCCCCTTTGTTTTCTTATTTTTTTTGCATTGTGAAATTTTCCATGTCTGATGTCTTTGCCTCAACTTCTCTTCAAATATCTTTGGTGCTGCTTTTTTTTATATTGATTAGTTATGTTTTTTCCTTTGCATAAACATTGCACCATACCAGATCTCTTTTCTTTCCCATGTCCATACATCTTCTTCTTCATCAGGTACGTCCCGCTCCACTTTCTATTCGTTAATCTGGCAACTCATTGCACACCCACTGAGCCTTGCTTAACCTCATTCTAGGAATGTTTCCATGTTATGAGCATTCTACACTGCCATTTCTTCCAGTCTTGGCACCAGTGCTTACACTGGGCACTTTATCCTGGGAGTTGTGTACCCATCTGTCTTTTTATTTTTAACCTGCCTCTCTCCATGAAATATACTATATACAAATACAGTCTATGTATCCATGTCATCTTGATGAGATTTTGTGAAAACAGGGTCCACCACATGAAGGTACCCCCCAATACTTCAGGATATATTCAGTTCCAGCAATACTACTCTCCTTTTCCTGCTACCTTCATTCAGTAGTATGTAATGCTCAGTACTGGGAAAAGCAGGATCTTACTGAGGATGTGAGGCTTGTATGATTACCCATATTATTTTGGAAAAGCCTCTATTACCAGAGAAGTTTAACAAATACATTTTGTATTTGTCTTATAAGAAAGGCAAAACATTTTTATTTTCTTAAAAAGTCCTAACAGAACCCTAATGCATGCAGTAAGGTCTGCAGAAAAAGGCCATGATTCCACAATGCAGAGATTTGCAAATCAGAGACACATTAGTTGTAATGAGGAAAGAGCTCACTATTGGCTAGCTTACATGTCTCTGAATCACCATTAACTGATGTCTGTATAGATTAGTACTTTCCTGCAGTAATTAACAAAGGCACACCGCAGTCATTCTCCCACGAGAAACACACAGTAAAACAAACACATGCCCACATGCACACATATCTGTCGCTGTTGTTAGAACATCCACAGCATCTCTTTTTCCTGGCCATTGTAATTTACTGATGACTGCAATCAATCATCCATGCCAGACATTAAAGGTTTACACTTCGTATTCTTCTGTAAATGCATACTAGTGTCAAAGCTATTATTCTAGTGACTTTCTGTGTTTGTAAAAGGAATTCTTCTGATTCCTTAGTATGTATGTCTCATCATTCATTTTTTTTTTCTTTTGTCTTGATGTCTTGCACTTCATGGTAAAGAGATATGTTTAATGTTCTGTTACCCTCCTCCTTATATGTCATTAACTAATGCAGGCATTGTGTAATTCCCAAGATCCTCAATATAGTGCTTGCCATCCATCAGCCTTCCCATGATGTCTCATACTCACTTATTCTTATTCAACTGAGAGGTGGTTATGGTAGTCTATCATCCAAACTTTCTAAACCTCTAGTCCTAAATGACAGTTTAATAACTGTGCCTCACAACAGCTGTGATCTGGAGAGTAGTTCTTCTTGTAAATTGACAGACCACAGCTATAATAAATAATATTATTTACTGCATTGTGTACATCCCCAAACCTTAGGACTCTCTGTTGTGTCTCCAACCCTCCACTTGAGGTCAGCAGTACAGAGGACTGTGCCTTCTTCCCTCCCATAAAAATAGACCAGATGGCATTAGGCAGTCATTTCTCCCTCCCTCACTCCTCCACCTGTATCTGGGTCACTAACAAATTCCACTTTATACGGGTCTCAGTGAGGGATTTATCCATCTGTGACACTGGAACATCAAAACATTTTTTCTTTCTATAACTTTCTAGCTTCTCACAGAAAGTGACAATCATTAATATTATAAAAACAAGAGGCAAACTTTCCAAGTCATACCCATCAGAAAAGCCTCCCCAGTGAAAACTTCCTGTCCTTTTATGTATTCTGAAAATGACCAGAGCTATAAGCAGGTGACTTTTTTAATGTTACCCCTATTTTTAAAAGCCACAACTTTCATTTTAAGTAATGTTGCCACCATAATGTTAGTCTTATTCAGCAAAAAAAGACGTCTGACATTTCTCCTTTCTGTTCCCACAGATAATATGACCAGTAACAATGCTATGATTCAAACTGGCTGCACCATAATCACTAAAATTGTGCTCTACAGTCAGTAGAATATTATGCCCTCTTTGTTGCAGTATTAACTCCCTCAAGCCTATAATGGCTTTTTGTATACTTCCAGTTCACATTCATACCTCCTTATGGTGTCCAGAACTTTTTTGGGTCTGGCTTCTTTAACTGGGTGACATAGCAGCTAATAATAGGCAGTATTAGAAAGAGCAAGGAGTTACTAACAAAATGACACTAAGACTGCTTGTTTAGGATGCCCTTCAGTGGAGAAATTAATCTTTGTTTGCCACTTATTTATATTTTCATATTTATGTTCATATTTTCACAACTGAGAGACCTACATTTAATTAAGGGTTATGGTGTGAAACACCAATGAGGGAGGAAGGACAGTCCATTGAAAATGTTGCTTTATATCACACTATAGGGGAAATATTGCTAGCTCTTTGTTAGTAATTATGAAAATAAGAAATATTTCCATATGTACTTAATACTTCAAAAAAAAACAAAAAAAACAAATGACTTACAAACTGTTGCATTACATTAGTGAAACCTGAGATGTTATTGAAGAAAACTGCATTTGATATTTCCACTGTAAGTGGCACATCTTGAGAGACATCCAGTATTATCTGTATTGTGAATTATGCAATTAAGGATATGTTTTCAGATCTCTGTAAATATCTCAATAAGCATGCACTTATAGATGGATTTCTTGTTGTCATGTGAAGCTTATGTATGGTTAAAAAAATGCTTTAACAACATATGTATAGTTTTGAAGATATAAAAATTGCTTTGTATAATTTGGAGATATGAGCATTGTAATATACTACAGTATTTATGGAAAAGATGCACTGAATTTTAGCACTTTAAAGAATACTTCTTACTGATAAAACTGCTGTTTATATAGTTCTAATAGCTTTTATTTTTCACAAAATATTTATATTTATCTCGTGCTTTTTAAGTATATTTTTCAGAAAATGTTCTGAATGCAAGATGTGTGTAGGTTGCTAGAGGTGTGACATTCCAAACCACATAAGAATTAAAGGAGAACCACGCCCACAGACTCAAAAAACATGTTTATTTCATCATGGTTTGGTGTTTCTTACATTGTAACACCACTCTGGGACTATTTACAGGATTTTAAATATTTTTATATGTAATTTCTTAGTCTAACCACATGGGGTCTGGCATCTTGAAATCATTCTGATTGTTTAATCTGCCTCTAGGTATCCCACAATGTAGTGCTTGTCTGTAAAAAAATTACATCATGCAGGCTTCTTTCTTCCTAAAGCTCCTGTGACTGCATTGATTTTAACTGCATACACTGCCGTGTTTCAGTCAGTTAGTTTTAAGTAACATTTCATGCTGTTCAATGACTACTTAAAACACAAACAGTGCATATGCCACAGAACAGACTTTCAAAGTGTTTTTTCCTGCTGCTTCTTTTTAGAATAGCTAAACTGCAGTCTTTTGTGGACCAAATTTTACTAGTTTGACTCACCTCCCATCACCCTTCACACCTAACTTCCCTAGCTGTCAAAATGCTAAGGGTAATTTCAACTTTTACCTACTGTGATTGACAGCTCAAAGCAGGAGACTTGAATCATGTACTGTTTCCTTGTTCTAGTCTTTACTTTCTGTATGGGTAGGGGAAGGACCAGGGAGCTGTGACATCACAACATGGGTAGGTTTTTAGAACTGTCAGTATTCAGTAACCTTGACGACATCTGTGAATTGGAGACTGCAGCCAGGGCGGGACAAAAGCTTTTTGAAAGTGAAACCACCACAGTACAGTGAGGTATTGTTCTAGTGGAGAAATACAGTCAATTTAAAATATTTTAAATGCTGTATTTTTGTTTATTCATAGCAGGGACAATAAATATGGAGAAAAAAGACAGAGAAGTTGAGCATTTAATAATAGAATCCCATTGTTGTCCTTTAATGAATTATGTTAGCAAATTCTGATATGCTACAGATTTTATTGGTGATGCCTTTCCTACTTTTCTATGTTTTGGTTAATCGGCAACATCACAAGTAGACTTAAAATGCATTTTGAGCTATGTAGATTGTAGGAAAATCACTCAGTAGCTTCCACCTGGAAAGACATTTCTGTATGTGACAGAGAAAGATGCTTGATATGCCTCCTTCCATGTATGCCTCCTTGCTAAAGTTTCCTGTCTATACAGAGTCTCCGATCCATTGGAAGACTACCAACTCACTGTGTTGCAGATGGTAGTGTCAAGTATAGTGACCATCTCAAGATCTCAGAGCCCATGACACAGGAACAGGCAGCCAGCAGGTCCACTTAGTTTTTGAAAGGCACAGGAAGACCAGAGACCTCTAACAGCATTTATTCTGAAAAATGGCTGCATAAACTCATACACTAATTCCACAATCTTAATCTGCAAATTATTATTTAAATGGATATATGTCAAGGTGTGTGGTGAGACATGAAACAATATCTACAGTGGATACTAGTAAAACAATAAAAACAAAAGTTACTACATAGACAAAGGTTCAGATGATCAATACTGTTCACTGGAAATCAGATCAGAGGTGTCTTTTTAGCTGTAATGCCAGCCCCTTTCCATAGTCCATCAGCTAGATGCCAGAAGGGAGCATGTGATGCAACAATTGCAGATTGGCGGGGGTGATAAAAATTAACTAAGAGTTAAGCAGATCGAAGAGATAACAAGGACTAACTGAACATATATACTTTTCTCACCTTAGAGATGAACCTGTCAGATGCTTTGTGTATTTATGAAATCATTACATGTTATGTGAAGAGCAGTCCAGTTTACTACTGTGGGGATCCTGTTGTCAGTCTGACATGTTAATAATTAGAAAGATATTTAATCTGATATGTCTGAGTCAATAACTGCTCAGTCATCCAGGACTGGAGTATGATCTCCTAAGCAGTCTTTTTTTCAGTAGTTATTCACATTTGTTGACAAAAAATGTAGCATTTTAAATACTCCATGCACACCTTTAGAGGGTTCAAGGACAGGTTCAGTCTTACGTGCACAGCTCATAATGCAGCACAATGTATGCATTGCCATTTTCAGATAAGCATAACTCCTCTTCAAACTTGGAAAAGCTCAGTTCAAGCTTGTTTGAATGCATATGCAGCTCTTAAATTAATAAAATAAAAATTACATTAATATTACACAAATGAGTTAAAATATAATTTAAAGAATGTCTTCACATATGAACAGATGTAAGACAAATATATTATGTAGAGACACAAACTGCAGTAGGCAGGAAACTGCCCAAACCAGCCATGACAGCACAAAAGATTGCAGAATTAACTTTTTACATCAGCATTTCAAATATGTTTTTTTCATTTATCTTTTGTTTTTTAACTGGGTAGGTGGGCTGGTTAAATGCACTTTTACGTCACTACCTGGTCAATATACTAAGGACAGGAAGGTTACAAAGCGTTGACAGGGTAAGATATCAAGCAATGTAACATTTACAGAATAAACTGGCCACAGTTTAAGCAGACACAGATACATTGTAATCAGTATTGTGATAGCTTTAAAGTCAGTGGCGGCTAGTGACTTCAAATCAAAGAAGGCTGCAGGAGACAGTTGAATGGGATGGGGCCAATTAGAAAGGGTTGGGTCCAACTAGAAATGGGTGGAGCTATGTTGCAGTGGGATCAACACTGACCATGCTTACCAATTTACATAAAATAAGTGCTCAGTCACTACTGCACATGCTGAATAGTCTACCAACCAATACTAGACTAAAGTGCATTTCAGAGGTAATGAGGTGTTTAGGTTCTGCTGTAACACCACTAAACAATAAAAAAGTGGTTGGTCTTGACTGTATGAAACTATTATGACTACAAGTGATGTAGTAAACATACACTGTACTGTATGAAATAATCTGCCTTACACCAAAGCTACAGTGCCAAACCTTTCATCCACGAGCAGCCATCATATCAATTGATGACCTAAAGTATCTGCTTTGACCCTGCCAGGATTAAAATGAAAATAACAACGACTGCATTAAATTACTCTGTTGCACAGAAACACTGGTTACAGGCTACATCTCAGCCTCTTAAGAGTATGAAATCTGCACAAAACCATAAATAAAAGTGGGACAAAGACCCAAAAATAGGGACAATTGATAGAATAACAGGTTTTGCAATAGCAATAATTTTCTGAACGGTATGAAGTCTGAAACTCAAATGTCTGTATTACTTTCTAACAGCAGTCTTTAATTAATGATTTGACACTAATTTGACAGAAAACCACAATTTTATGAAAAATGGACAAATGAGGCAAAAATGTGGACATTCTGCGAAAATCTGTACAGTTGAGAGGTATAAATTGACAACTGACTTTACTCAAATACACATTAATCTTACAAAGCCACAATTACAGCAGTAAACAACAAGGTCAGTCAACTCATTTTGTTTACAAACACCCCCATTACCTAACTAAAATAGCTGCTTTTTACCTGTTAGGATTAAAGTAGGAATAACAGTAACAGTTGGGTTGCATACTTGCATTACTTTCATTTTGTTGACAGAAACATTAGTCACAGCTATGTGTGCCAGTCAAGTACACATTTCATTTTATTTATTTTACTTTTGTTTACCTGGGTTTCTGCAATAGGTTTTGCCGGGGGAAAAAAATACTCTCTTCAACATATGTCCAGGGAGAACAGTTCCAGCATGTTAGAAACATTTTTAAACAAACATTGAGTATGTACATGAATAAATATGAAATAACATACATTAAGAATTACTCATATACTTGCTGATTATTTTACATTCATCTTAAAGTTTGGAGATTCCCTATATCCTTGTTAATTAGGTCCATGATGATGCGCTCCATAGCTTTACATATCAGACTCGTCAGGCTAATGAGACGATAATTCCCAGGGTCTGTAGTCACTCCCCCTTTATGGAGAGGGATGACTGTAGCAGTGCACCATATGGTAAGGACAAAGCCAGAGGTGAGTCTGTGATTGAACAGGGCACACAGATGTAGTGCCAGTTCACTTTGTAGTTCATGTAGAATACATCCTGGGATATTGTCAGGTCCCATGGAAGCTGTATTCTTGGCCTTGGACAATGCAACTTTAACCTGTGCTGCAGTAATGCTGGGTGCCTGGCATTCCTCCAGTATTCTGATTGGTCCTTTGGGAGGAGAGAGGGGTAAAGTTGGCATTGAATCTTCAACCAGTATGTTGGCAATATCTGTTAGCTTAGTATAGGATGTACCATTGTGCAGTAACTCAGAGCAAACCTGGGTATTGTTATGGAGATTTTTGATATAACTATAGAAGTCCTGACCTGTCTCTTCCTGCATTAAGAGGTTTAACTATATCACAAAGACAAGAGAATGTGAAGGAAAAAGTGTAATAAAAGGAAAATGCTTACCGAGTATTCTATTTTGAAATTAATTTTATTTCAAGATGGATCACTGATAGTTTTAGTCTGTTCTTGATTATCTATTTCCTGCCAACATGAAAAGTGCCAAGAAGCCTAGTACCAGTGTAGGAAGTCCCAGAGTGGAACTCTAAACCTGTGCCTAATATGGAAAGACACAGATAAAGGGTCAGCAGATTCTTAGGTAGAAAAAATAATGCAAACGTGTTCACTTTTAATTAGTCAGTGGCTATAGTTTAAGAGATACAATTTATTATGTTTAGAGTTAAAAAAATATAAAAGAATGAAGTTTCTTTGGTTATAGAGACAAGATCCTGATTGCTTTTTCTTCCATCATTCCATGTATGGGTATTTTCTGTAATAAACAAGAATATGCTTCTCTGCTGAACAGTGTTTACTTAAATTATTTTGCACCTCAACATTTTGGTGCCATGATGTCTTGAATCATTCAAGCTTTTTGTGGATTTCTGCAGCAGAGAACACCTTTTGACCCATTCTTGACAAGTTTTCTGTCTGGAGAATTTTTGGCGTCCCCATACATAACTATATTTTTTCCACCTTCAGCAAAGTCTGGGGTCTCTGCAGATAAGCTTTTACTAATAAACTGCTGGTGAGTGGTGAAACTGGATGAGAATGGTGGCTGATTATTTAAATAACAAACATAAAGTTTCTTTCGTGTTTAATCATAAATATAACAATGGCAAGGTATCCTTGGCATGTATGAGAGCAGATTTTAATCAAAAATTATAAAGATTAAGGAAAAGAAAAGTTTCCTTACCAGTATGAGAGTGGATTTTTAATCATAGTTATGCATTTACTTCCTTTGGTATGTGAGTGGGTAATAGTATTGTATTTAAAGAGATGGAGTTTGGGACTCCAGCCAGGCATATGTTTTATAAAAATGGAGAAAACAGCTGTAATTATTTAGAATAATGGTCAGAGTTCACTAAAAATGATAGTGCACTGCAATTCCCAGATGGGGGAACCTTTGACAAGAATATGTTAGAAAATCTTAAAAGAAATTGAAACAGAAAGGAGATAAATTACCTGCTGCTTATTGGTCAGTTTTTCAAGACTGGTAAGAGGAATCTAAAAAATAAGGAAAAGTAATCTTACTCAGAAGTTTAAAATATAATTCAGCTAAATTAAAAACACAGCTACAGGCAGCTAATAGAACATTAAGTATATTACAAAAATATGCACAGCAGGAGAAAAATCCCATACCCGGGTTCTCTGTCCCTTACAGCAGTTAGAAAAATTTAAAGTTAATCAACCCAATTCTTCTGATGATGACTGGCCTTTGACTCCTTCAGCCCCCCCCCCCCCCCACTGCCACCATATGATCATTCTGCTTCTTATGAAGCTGACAGACCTCCCTGGTGAGAAGGCAGGTAGAGGTACAAATTGCTGAATCTGATCCATCCCAGTTTGCTTCCAGCACTTCGACCCATTCCCATGGATCAGTTCATAATACTAGATTTCAGCAACAATGACAACAACCCGCTATTTCACCTTCCAGTCAAATGTTAATGAGAACAACCAATACGGATAAATAGTTATACGATAAACACTAACATGCAGCTAATACACAGCATGCAGGTAAGTTGAAAGGATTTAGCAGCAAAAGTGCCCCTCCAAAAACAAACACTCTAAAACAAATTAAATTTTTGTCACGCAGTTCCCAATAATTATTGATGGAGAAAAATGTCTGTGCAGCCCATCCCTAAACAATTTATAGACAAAGCATCAAATCCTGATTCTACAACAAGCACCAAACCTCTACTAACATAACACCCAGTACTCAGATGTACCCTTTGAGGAAGATACCTGATTCTAAAGCTGCTTGGGATTGCAATGGAGAACCTACCATAATGCTGGTAGGCCCACAGACTGCAGTAGATCTTCAAACTATTATGGATTATCTCTCCGTCTGATTCGAACATATTCAGCAAAATGCATTACAAAATTTGAAGGACACATACAATTACAAACCCTTACTTAACAGCAATTTTGAAAGACTCAACACCCCCTGACATTTTTAGAAAAATGTGGGACAAGTCAGCCATAGGCGATAACATTCTAAAATATAGAAGTGTTAGTTTTCAGACTGCTTGAGACACTTTATTAAAAGCTTGTCCCAGCACCTAATTGAGCAAGAATTAAGGCAACAGTACAAAAAGAGAATAAATCCATTGATGTATATTTGCAATGCATGAAAGATGCATTTAAAGCCTTTTCTTGGCATCTGGAACCTACAAAATAGGCTCCTTATTACACTGTCACAGACACAGGTTGTCGAATGCGTCTTTGTCAAACTGAAAAGCATGAAAAGGCAAAATACCAAAGCAGCTTTTCAGCGAATTCTTTCCCTGGGAAAGAATTTGCTTGGCCGCTTTCGCTACTTTGCCATTTTCGGCACTTTAGTGAAATCTAGGAGTTGGTATATTTAAGGAGGGGGGTGTTTTGGGGGTACAGCCCCCCACGTTGGGGGGGGTGCCCCCCACATTATGTAATGTTTTACAGTTTTTTGGGTGTTTCTTTTTCGGAACAGCGATTTTTTTTTTCCCTTGGAAAAAAATCGCTGTTCTGAGGTTTCGATGTTGTAAGCTTTCACTTACATGAGGTTGATTATGTGTCTTTCGCTCTTCTGAGCGTGCAACTTCATAATATGGACCCACAAAGTAGGCTGCAGCCAGCAGGTTGAAAGCAGCTTTTGTAAAAGGCTTATTACCTCTAATTCAAGTATAGATTGAAAGGGTCTGTTTAAAGAGGCCCAGTTTAGGTATTCATAAATTCAGGTGGGAGGTATGCCCAGGTGTCATGTAATGAAATAAACACGGCATACAGAAGGACTGACATTGTTCTGGAAGACAATTTGGTTCAGGGATGTAAAACCAAGCAACTGTTTGAATTTTTGAAGATCCCCAAAGCATACATCCCAGGAATATTTTGAATACCCAAAGTCCACAAGGACCAATCCAACCCCCCGTTAAGACCAGTGGCCACCTCAGTGGGTTCAAAAACCCAGCCATTAACTTATGTATGTGTACAATAAGTTAAAAGCCTTTTATGGCATGTATCCACATATTTTGATTGATTCATAGCATTTCCTGTGCAAAATTAGGAAAGTGGAGTTCAATGTTATTTTTATTTTACTGCAATAGATGTAAAGATTTATTTTCCATTATCCCACATGAGTTGGGACTTGAATTGTTTGAGGAAATGTTGGTAGAATTTAATTTTTTGAAAGTTAAATAGTTCAGGCTAGTAACAGAGAATATGGAATTGGTACTGAAAAACAATTGTATTTACTTCCAGGGGGAATATTATCAGTGGGATGGAGTGGCAAGGGCCTATATCACTTAGACGAAATGGCAGAAGTTCGAACACCATATGTTCGAACTTCTAACCTCGAAGTGCAAAACCATCAAAGTCTTAGAACAGCGATTTTTTTCCCCCGGGAAAAAAAAATCGCTGTTCCAAGAAAACACACACACATAACACAAGCACACCAAAATAAATAATCCACACATATACACTTCACAAAACTCTACTTCTAACCCTAAACTAATCCGTACATACACTACTGTCTATCCACTTACCTTAACCCAAACCCTAACCCTAAGGTCCGTAACCATCGTACACTTACCTTACCCACTCCCTAACCCTAAGGTCCGTAACTATCGCACACTCACCTTACCCGCTCTTTAATCCTAATGTCCGTAACTATCGCACACTTACCTTACCCACTCCCTAACCCTAAGGTCCGTAACTATTGCGACACTCACCTTAATCCAGTCTGCACACTTACCTTAACCCGATCTGTAACCTTCGGACCACAGTGTAGGGAATAGTGAAGCTGCAGAAATGGCCCACCGAATTCTTTCCCTGGGAAAGAATTCGGTGTTCCACGGCTTCTCGATAATCAGTTTTCGAACTTCACAGTTCGAACATATGGTGTTCAAACTGCTGAAGTTTCAACGAACTGATAGGAACCCGAGTGGCAATGGGCGCATCATGTGCACCAATTTTTGCAAACATAGTGATGTTATACTGGGAGAAAAATGTCGTATTTAATTCTGAGTTTAAGGAATATTTTAGGATATACTACCAGTTTTTGGACGACATATTTATTGTTTGACAGGATACGTATGAATCGATTACCCCCCTTTATAAATTATGTGAATAATACAACAGAATTTTTGAATTTTGCACATGAAATAGGGGACAATGAAGTACATTATTTGGATGTGAGTATCTGAAAGGATTTAATAAATAAGAGATATGTGTCCCACGTATACAGGAAAGAATGATTTTCAAATTCATATCTTCATTTTGAGAGTAATCATCCATTCATACAAAAGAAAAATATAGTAAAGGGACAGATAGTATGGCGATCCGTATGACATCAAATAAGGAAGATTTAATAGGAGAATTAGAATTTATCGAGAACCTGTTCCTCGATAGGGGATACCCTGAGATTTTGGTTAAAATCCTTAAAAATGAAATATTAATGGGTTGGGGGAACAGATATCTACCCCTAATGAATATGTCAACAATGGAACATTCTGGTAATTGGAGACTAAATGTAGAAAGGAACATAAAAGGTAACAAACACCCTGTTTAGTGATAACACACAATGATACGAGGACAATTCAGAACATCATAAATAAATACTGGGAATTTTTTGGCAGTATCCCAAATAGGTTAGAGGTATTTGACAGGCCATTAAAATTATTTTTAGGAGAAATTTGAATTTAAAAGAAATCTTTGAAAAAGGGCAACCCAATAAGTCGAAAAAGGAAGGCGTGACTGGGGGAACATTCAAGTGTGATAGATGTTCCCAGTGCCCATTTATAGCTAATACTAGTGAACTTTGGTTATCTGTTTCCCAGTATAGATTACAGGAAATAGAATACCATAATTGCTCAACAAATGGTGTGGTGTATATTGATTATTGCACATTCTGTTGGACAATTTATATAGGTAAGACAGAACGGAGTTTGAAACAAAAAATCTATGAGCATATGTATGAGATAACAAGAAACAAAGAAGCTAATACTTTGTACTGACGTAGTTAAATGCACCAGGGCAAATTTTAAATTTTGGATTATAGAAAGGATAAAACCCCAGGACATGGGTGGGGACTTGGAATCTAGGCTGGAATTTAGGGAATTAATATGGCAATTATGCCTAGTTGTCTGTGTTTACCCAGGGTTAAACAATCATAATTTCCCTTACCCCATCCCTAAAATTAAGGGCAAACAACTTGTAGCATTTAAGTTGGATGGAGCATTATTGTGTATGTATATATGTATGTGTATAGATATATATATATATATATATATATATATATATATATATATATATATATATGTAGAAATCAAAATAGGAAGGCATTAAATATATGTTTGGTTTATTATACATATATATGTTTTATACACACTTTTTTAGATAAATAGTTTTTATATATTTTTTTATATTGCACTACATGTATGGGGTTGTACATTTGTAATATGGAAATATGGAAATATTAGGTTCAGTTGCATTCTTTAAATTTATACGTTTAACGTTTTAAATTTTATGTGGACCAATGTAAAATGGGTTGCGACTTTCTAAGTGGGGCAGGAAGTGTTGTTAAACTGATTCTGATGAAGTTTCCTCTTTTGGGTATGAAAGCGCTTAATCCTTGTTTGCTGGAACTGTGAATAAAGCAGTGTGCAACTTAAAGTACGTTAATTTTGGTCATTTTGTGTTACTTGGATTTAATATTCATTGCCCTTGGCTCCGTCCCTTTTGGATTGCCTTTATTGGCACAGTGGTGTTTCCAGCTGGAGGTGGAGTTGTGGTTCATGGTATTCATGAAATTGTTAACCAAGAAAAATATGTGGCAAACAACATAGTTAGAGAAGAAAAGGAACAACAAAAGAAATTAGTAGGTGATCAGCTCCAGTAATTCAATACAGATTCATGGGAATGATGGAGAGGAAGGAGGAATCATGAAGGAAGAAGAAGATTTAGATTTTTTTCACCACAAACTCCAGGACAGTATCAACAACATTTTTACCCCTCCTACATCACCACAAGTCCAACAATGTAAAGAGCTCTTTAGTCCTTGTTTTAATTGTGGACAAACTGACATTGGCATAATGAATGCCAATGTTCCTTATACACAAGCACATCCTTCCAGCAGGCAAATTCACCAAATGTCCAAGTACCACAGCAACCAGAAAGACAACTTCCAACTTGGAGTACTGCTTGGCAGCTACCAGAATGGGAACATCATTATGACAGCCATCAACAGGAACCACAGGTATTTACTATGTACTAGATGACCAATAAAGTCCCTTTGTTAATATTACAGTGTGCAACTCATATTTTTCTTGTTGACAGAGGAGAAACTAGAACTATGATTACTGAATCAGATGCTGAAAATCTTCCAGTATCCATGAAAACAGTTTCAGGTGTCAGAGTGTCCAGAGCCAGTCCAGATTACTCAGAGACAAAGCCTACTCCTATTGAAATAGGTCTGCTATATGAACAGCATGCTTTCACTGTAAGAAAAACTACCTCATTAAATCTTTTTAGTAGAGATTGATTATGTAAATTAAGATGTATTCTTTATTGTATTTCAGATGGAGTTTTCTTTGAAATTCCAAGTGAACCCTATAATTTGGGTTTGTATTCAACTAATGTTTGTGCGGATGAAGATACTCTTTTCACAGTACTTGCATCAGAACAGAGCACAGATATCACTGACTTGGAAGAAATTGGACTGTCCTTCCACAGCTTTGGAGTACCCATGATAATGAGATAGCTCATAAAACCAAACCTGTAAAAATAGTTTTAAAACATTATGAGTTCCTGCCAGTGCTAGTTCAGTATCCATTGTCAACTGAAGCAGAGAAGAGAATTTAATTTCTGCATTACTTCAACAAGGAATAATTATCCCAACTAAAAACCCATGTGACACACCTATATTACCATATAAAAAAACAGGGAAAAACACTTAATAGATCTGTACAAGACTTCTGAGCAGTTAATGTAGTAGTAGTGCTGACTAGTTCCATCCTGCTGATCACTACTACCTTTTCAGTGATAGATATTTCTTCTGCCTTCTTCTATATCTGTATATATCCAGATAGTCAATATTTGTTTGCATATAGAGGACAGCAATATACATGAACAAGATTACCATAAGGATATGTACAGTCACTTATTCTTTTCTCTAGAAAAATGAAGAAAAAGTTAGACAAGATCGAGTTTCCTTATGGACCTACTTTAGTAGAGTATGGAGGTGATTTGCTTTTAGCTTTGAGTTCTTACCACAAATGTAAACAAGATACTTTTTTTAACCAGTATAGCAGAGTTAAGATTCAAGGTTAATAACAGACAATTGCAGTTATGGTAACCACAAATTCAGTACTTAAGACATCTTATTTCAGCAGGCTCTAGATAGAATCCACCCTTGTACATTACCGATGCAATCTGCACCACATTCAGGACATTAAAACAGCTATGGGCTTTCTTGGGACTGACAAGTTACTATCGACAATGGGTTTCCAATTATGCAGAGTGAAACCATTGTGAGAATTACTAAAGAAAGATCCATAACCCTTACCCTGGCAAGAACATCATGAACCAGCTTTTGTTCAATTTAAAACTTTACTTTCAAACCCTCCTGCTCTTAGATGGCCAGATTATTCAAAAGATTTTTTTTTATTTTGTTACGAAAGGAATAAAGCAGCATTAGGATTGATAGCATAGTGTAGAAATGATAGTTTAGACCTATTGCTTATTTTAGTACAAATCTTGATCCTGTAGCAGCAGACATCTCCCTCTCTCTTGGGATGATTGCTGCAATGGTGTGCATGGTGGAAATGGAAGTTGCCCTTATCTCGGATATGAGACTTTTGTGGCAGCCCGACATTTCATTGAAGCACTACTACTGAAAAACAAAACACAATATTTATCTGCTACATTATTGTATAAATACGGATTATCTTTACTTAACAACCCTTCTTTAGTGTTTATTAGATTTCCACCTCTTTAACCCTGCTTCTTCAATTCCTACAGCAGATGAAGGAGAACCCTGAATGTGTTTTTGAAGTTATCTATGAACTTCCTCCTAGGTCTTATTTAAAGGATGTTTTATTACCAAACTCCAAAATACTTCTTTTTGTTGATGAATCCTGTGTCCAAAGAGGAGATGGTACATTAGTTGCAGCATTTTCTGTATGCACATAAAATAAAATTTTGCTGATAAGACAATTAAATGGAAATGTATCTGCTCAAGTAGCCAAACTTGTAGCTATTACTGAAACATGTAAATTAGGAAAGGACAAAACAGTGACAATTTTTACAGACTCATTATACTTATGGAGTATTTAATGATTTTGGGACACTGAAGAGAACTAGCGCATTTAACATGAGCAGGGGCAGTTATTAAGAATGCTGCTTTTGTTCATTAATTATTGACTGCACTATTATTACCAAAAGGTGTCACATGGTTAAATGTGCTGCATATAAGACTGATGATTCATACATTTGAAAAAGGAATTGTTTTGCAGATATGACGGACAGACAAACTGCATTGTTTTATCCTGTTCAAACTTCAGTTTTGCATCAATTAAGTGAAACTAACACATCCATTTCTTTGCAGGCATTCTTATCTTTTCAAAAATAGACTGATGACTCTGAAAGAGTGAGTTGGACCCGTAATGGCTGTAGCATTCTCTGGATCTGCTGTAGTATAACCCAGATGGGAGGCTGGTAGCCCCATGTGCTTTTCAAACTCATTTGGTTTGAGCTTACCATCTGGCCTTTCATTTAGGAAAAATGCATCAATGAAACAAATTTTAAATGATTGGTATGCTCTTCACATTTCAGCAGTCATTCAGCATTTTGTAGACTGATGTCTTGTTTGCTTAGCATACAATGCGTCAAAAAGTGTTCCTGTCTCCACACAGTCTTTGAGAAAGCCACGGGGGCCATTCTGCTGCATTCAGTGGGATTTTATTGAACTTCCACAGACACAAAAGTTTAAATATGCTTTGATGATTGTTGATTTTTTTTTTTTTTTTTTTTGAAGATGGCTAGAAGCTTATTCTTGTGCTAAAAATGAGATTACTGTAGTTAAGGAACTCCTCTCATAGATTCATAGGTTGGTACTAGAATATCAGTCCTAGGGCCTATACAAGCCTAGCCATAACAATTCCCTGGCTATTTCTTCCCACGGTATTTACTTCCCTGGACCCCTGTCTAGCAGGGTGACTGATGTGATCCCCAGGGTGAATTATCTATCTCTCATCCAATCATCAAGGTTCCTTTTGAAGAGGGCCAAAGAGGCGCTCTGCTTGACATGTCTGGGGAGTCTCTGGGTCAGGAACCTATCTCTCCAGCATGTTTTGTTCATTGCGATGACAAGGTTTAGATCCCTTTAGTGTGTGTGTCTGAGGGATTGGGATTTCTTTAAGTGTAGCATGTCCAACACCTCTGGATTTGACAAGGCCTTGTATGTTAAGCAGAGATCGCCTCTGAGTAGACGATATGTTACAGAGTATAGATAGAGTTTTTTTAGATGGTCAGCATAGGACATCTGCTTTAGGCCTGTGATTCTTTTAGTGAGGTATTTCTGTGGCCTTTCCAGTTGTTGCAGATGTCTTGAGAGGTACATGCCAAATGGGGCATTGTATTCTATAATGGGACTAATGAGGGATGAGTACAGTGGGACAATGACCTCCTTTTTTCTGGATGAAAAGCTCTTAGTGATGAGGTGTGCCACATGGAAGGATTTCCTGACTTTGTTAGCCAGAGTCCCTTAGTGTTGGCCTGTACTTCAGAGAAGTAAATGCCAAACAAGAGCAGTCCCAGGACTGAAACCTGAGGTACTCCACTTGTCACTTGTCTGGAGCTGGATTTGAAGTCAGCTACTTTTACAGTGTGGGTTCTGTCAGTAAGCCAGTTGTCAACCCATTGAGTGATGTATGGATTAATGCCCAGCTGGTGTTGAAGGCCTTGGCGAGGTCCAGATAGGCTGTGTGGACCACCTTACCCTTGTCCATGGCTCTGGAGACTGATTCAAAGAAGTCTATCAGGTTCAAGAGACAAGATCGGCCCTTCTTGAACCCAAACTGCATGGGGTCCAGTTTTTGAAGGTTGCCAATATCTTTGTTTATAAGTTCCATGATAATATGTTCCATGGCCTTCCAGATCAGGCTCGTCAGACTGATGGGGCAGTAGTTCCTGGGATCCAAGGTGGATCTCCCTTGTGGAGTGGGATAACTGCAGCTGTGCGCCACTCAGTGGGCACGAAGCCTGAGGTGAGGCCATGATTAAGCATGACACTTAGTTGAGGTGCCAGTTCATTTTGTAGTTCATGTAGTACACAGCCTGGGATGTCGTCTGGTTCCATGGATGCTGTATTCTTAGCTTTGGAAAGTGCGTTTTTTACCTGTGTGGCCATTATTACTGGAATTTGGCAATCTTTCAGTATTGAGATGGGCCCTTTAGGGGTCGAGAGGGGGTGAAGTTTGCACTGAATCGATCTGCCAGGATATTGGCAATATCCTTGGGATCAGTATATTTAAAGTAATATCCAGGTTTGGTTTCCTTGTATCCAATATGACAAAGCATTTCACAAGTGAAGTGATACAACAGTTATGCAAAACTTCAAATATAAATGTGCAGTACTATTTCCCTCTTAGACCAGAAGCTTCAGGGATTGTTGAAAGGATGAATAAGACAGTAAAGGTTAAACTTGCAAAGTTATGTGAGGAAACAGGCATTAAATAGAGGCTTTATCCCTAGTTTTGTTTAGTGTGCAAAGTGCAATTAGCAGTACTTGAAAAATTTCCACTCATGAAATTCTCATAGGAAGGCCCATGAGAATGCCTGTAGCACCCTTACCTAGAATATTTGAAATACAAAATGTTGGCGAATCTGTTTTTCTTTATGCTGATTGATGTCTCTTCTCTTTCTAGGATCATCGGCATAAACAAATTCTAGAGGCACAGAATCAACCTACTACAGTTGTGCAGCATGCCTTGCAACCCAGAGATACTGTTTTCATCGGATCCTTTGCTAGAAAATACTACTACAGCTGAGAGAGAGGAACCTTCCTAGTTTTGCTTACCACCAGCACTGCCATCAATTTTGAAGGATTACCTACTTGGATCCATGTGTTACAATAAATGAAAGCTGTGTCTAGTGATAAATGCCAGTGAGATGTCATCGACATCACTCCTTTCAAAACTACTGAACCAGTTGCAAAAGAAACATCAGATGAAAAAACAGGGAAACCATTTTATCCAGAAGTGAAGCCTAGTGATTCTTCAGCAATGCCAGTTGTGGTTGTGTCCAGAAGTTAAATCCATCCTGGTTGGAGATAAAACTTAGGGATTCTTCTTTTTCATCCTGAATGATATTTTCATCAGCATCCCATTCAAAAGTAAGAATTAATGTTTCAGCAGTATTATGTTTAATGGACAATGACTAGAAGTCAGCCCAAGATCTAGGTTTTGAATCAGGTAACAGAGTTTCCCTTGTCACAGGTAACAGAACCTTCATGATGGAGTTTGTTTGTCCTTCTGTAGTCTATATAAAATTGATTCCCACTCTATCATCTGTGTTTCTAGTGTTTTGAACCCCTCCCTCCAGCCCCAACTTGCTTGATATTCATATGGACTAATTATTAGAACAATTGTTATGATTCTTATTGCAATTTTGCTGTCTTTACTCTTGCCATTTGGAGCCATTGGAAATTTAAGTACTGAACAATTTTTTATCAGAACTAAGTGTTTAACAAAAATCAAATACAGATATTTGAATAAAATTGAACAAAGAACCCCAAGCTGGTATCTATGGTTCATAGATTAGTACTAGGCTAACTGCCCTTGCAAGTCATTTTAAACATAGCCAATTATCCCTTGTGAGACTCAAACCCTGCACCTCATGTTTGTAAGACAAACACCTTAACCATTAGGCCACCCTCCAACCCTCAAATGCAATACTTTTTATGCTGCCTTATAAACTTATACAAAGACTATAAATGTTAGCAACTGTTGGGTGTGTGCAGCCACTGCTTATGATGAGGGTAATTCCAATGCCAGCAACTGATGCAGAAATTATATTAGAATTTTTTACTATTTTCTTAACCAGAAGCCGGAGAGTTAAACATAGTAGTAGTTCCACTTCATTTATCAATAACTGTTAAAGGACATACTTGTTATGTGAAACATTGGACAGATGGAGTACTTGCAAATTCACTTGAAAAATATATAATGGGCTGGAGGTTTGGGTATGACAGCATTACATGAATTTTAATATGTTTGTGGATACCAAGTGTATCCCTGGTTACCAAAAGAATGTTCTGGTTGTTGTTGTTATACAGGCCATTTTTTCCAGCTATATGGTATACAGAGACTTTACCTATTAGAAGGATTTTTAATGCTGATTCGAAAATATAGGCAAAGCACATTAAAAATCCAGTCAGGAAAATAGATGCTTCCTGAGTTTATCATCATGCTGTAGAAAAGGCTGCATTTAAAGTATTAGCACACATGGATCATGGTGATGGTATTATTTCTGGAGCAGGAATTATACCTGCATATGGGGCAGTAAAATCAATATGGGAACTTTAGAAAATTGTCTAATTTATTAGAAATATTAATAAATGCTACTTTTGAATAAAAAATATCAGATTACATTTGAAATGACTGCCATATGTAGTGTGATGCTGCAGAACAGAATGTTACTTGACTTCACCCTTGCTTCTGAGGATGGTACGTGTGCACTCTTCAAGACAGAGTGCTACTTGTTTATCCCAGATACTTTTGATGCCATTTGTAGTCACTTAGAAATTATACAAAAGTTCATGGAATTGTCTCATGTTAAAGAAGCAGACAGTTGTCAGTGGGCATGGTTGACCAACTTATTTTCTGTTTGGGGAGGAGATATTTTGAAATTGTTTACATTTATTTATTAATTATTTATCCTTTTAAGAATCATTTTATTGATGTGCAAAAGGCTGATTGTAAAATATTTTGAATCCAGAAAAAGTATCAGATTACAAAGTATTCATATTAAAAACAGAACAGAAATATTGTCACTGACCATAATTATAAGAAGCTATGATTAAAAAAAAGAAGGAAACTGTGCTGAAAGACTTTAGTAGACTGTGTGATAAATTGTTTGAAGGGGGGAATGTGTAACAGAAAAAAAATATTTGAGCTGTCTTTTTATTCCATTGAGACATAGATATGTTTTTATTGCCAACAAAACCATATTTGCAAAGAGTTTGTAAAAGCATTGTCCATGTCAGGGACAAAAAGAAACAGCACATGATGAATGTTTGATAGCAAGTGAAAAAGTGTCTACCCATTTGAACAACTTGTTGCCATTGCCTATCCATAAATAAATATATGACTTGAGTGAAACATCATAGCATCAGTTAGGGGAATGTGAAGGAAAAAGTATAACAGAACGGAAAATGTTTATTGAATATTCTATTTTGAAATTCATTCTATTTCAAAATGGATTCTTTAGTTTGTTTTTGATGATCTACTTCCTAAAAACATGAAAAGTGCCAGGATAGAGAGTTTCAATGTAGAATTCAGAACCTGTGCTTAATGTGGAAAAACACAGATAAAGGGGTCAGCAGATTCTTAGCTAATAAAATAACACAAAAGTGTTCAGTTTTTATCGGTCATTGGCAATAGCTTTATAGATACAGTTTATTATGTTTAGAGTTAAAAATAATATACAAGAATTAAATTTCTTGTTTTTTGGGGAGACAAGACCTTGATTGCTTTGTGTGCTTTCTGCAAGAAATGAAACTATTCTTTTCTCCTGAACTATGTTGTCTGAAGTTATTTGTACCTTACCAGGAAGAACCATATGAGACACTGCTATGAAAAACTTTTCTTTAGTGCAATATGTGAACACTGACTCTTGTCTTGGGACAAAAATATTTTGTAAACCATGAGAGATACTATGGATGAAGGTAATCCAGTGATGAAATTAGTTTTGTAGCAATTTTATTTCCAGATATCCAAGCAGATGTGATGATATGTCCCATCTGGTTACATGTATTCTGAATTGCTTAAACTAGCAGGGATGGCTGGGAACAAAGCTGATATAATGCTACTGGAAAGCTTGAAAGAAACATGGTGTAGACGTTCAAGCACTGCAGATGATAACATCTCATATATTCTTTTATTACCTAGACTCTAGATACTGTGTGACCCACAGATATGTGTTAAGGAATTGATAAGATGATAGTATACTGGAAACAACTGAAATGAGACTGGAATGAAAGCCTTTATCTGTTAATTACCCACACTAGTGCTGAAGAGGTGGCAATTTCCCCTTTATGGGCCAAGTCTTTTGTAATTTTTAGAATTAATTCTTTAAAAAGTGTAGTTAGGTTAATAATGCTTTATTTGATGTTTACAATATCTGAATATTGTCTTCATTAACAGTGCTGAAACAATAACAGTATATAGAAATGCTGGAATGTTGGTTGGTAATAACAGTGCTGCTAAATATATCCAAAGTTTCTGCACATATATTCTAATTCTCCTGAGTAATATAAACTGAAACAGTCTTTATTTGATGTGTCTAATGTACTCAGGCTCGAGTGTCAGTATTATAGACCTGTCTTCTGTACTCAGGCTTGAGTGTCTTGAACAGACTCTTTTACATATAAGTCTAAAAGCTAACTTCTTTCCTGGAATGCTGAATATTTAATCTGTTCTGTATGTCAGTCCAAACTAACTAACTGATTTCACTAACTGTATCTCAAGTATATTCTAATAATACCAAAACCCTATAATGCTTTACATGTCTCTTTAGCCTTGGTTGCCTTGGTTTCCAAGCCTGGTCTTGCATATGCCTTGTAGATCAGTATGTATGTATACCTTTAAGAAGCTTTCCCTGGGCTTGCACAACTATATAAATACTGAGCATGTGCAAGCCTGACTGCCATTTTGTAGTAAGTTGTTGAGATATAAGCAAGTATGTCTATGTAGTCTGTCAATTAATTAGTTTGTTTATATTTTGTACTGCTGCTATACATCCTGATGTGTTTCTATGTAATAAAGCATAGAAATGAACAACCCCACCTGTTCATTTACAATTATAAGCTAAGATTCCCGGCTCCACAAAGTCTGCTCTTCACTTTTTCCCTTAGAACTGTTCTAAATCTCAAAGTAAGCACTCTATTTTCATTCTAAAGCCCTGCATTTGCTCGTATAAGTAATCTTATAAGTAAGCACTAATAAACTAAAGCACTACACCCTCTTATACTCCCTTTAAGTACTTGGCTCCCTATTGGTCCTTTTTGATCAGTCAAAAAGTAGTTCCTTATACTATTCTGGCATGTCCAAAAGTCAGTTTCGGGTTTACTCTCCAGTCCAGCTGGTGAATCTGGGAATCTTGAGGCAATGTTACAACTGCCTTATGTACACAGACCACCATCTCTTCTTCCCAACAAGCTCAAATATATGTGAGAGATGCAAATATATAGCCAAACCGGAGGCTGAGCTCTCTCAACACAATACTGGCACAGTCAGTCAGGAGGAGAAGGTAACCACACACACCACAAATCCAATCTCACATAGACCTATCGCAACAGAAAACCAAGCACATAAACACACAAAAACATACTCGGAGGCTCTAAATAAAAATTTGCCCAAGCAGCAGAGACCTCCAAAGCAGACATCCAAGCAACTGCTACCCCACAACAATACCCACATATCACATAGTTCACAAAGTCAGTGTGCCACACAGTCACAGCCCTTAAGGCTAAACAACACACCTAATACACTTGTAATAGGTGACTCTATTGTCAGACACACTGACATCCCACTCACCAGGCTGAACAAGGAGAAGGTCACTGTAAGCTATCTGTCAGGTGCCAGGATCTGCCACATAACACAAGCACTCAGGTCACTCCAAAGCAAGTACAAATATGACTTCGTCATTGTCCATGCTGGTGTGAATGACCTGAGACGTACCTCCCTGGACTACATGAGAAGAGACATAGAGGAGCTCTCAGATCATGTAGCCCAGGTCGGTATGACCCTGACCTTGAGTAGCATCTTACCCTCACCAAGAATGATGCCACAGTATAAAGACAAAATGATCAATTTTAACAATTGGCTAAAGTATTGGTGTCATTCAAAGGGGATCCAGTGTCTGTCAGCCTGGGATGACATGCTCGACAAGTCATGTTGCTTCACTAGGGACGGCTTGTACCTGTCACCCCTGGGTTTTTGAATACTGGCCAAGGCTCTTGCCACCCCCATAGTGCCTTTTTTAGGCAAGGCTCAAAAGACAAACCCACCTTCATAGACAACACAAAGAAAAAGAAGCTAAGGGTAATGCTGCTCAACTCCAGAAGTCTAAACCTCAAGATGCACGCACTCGAGGCTCTCCTCAGTATGGAGAATATCGATATCTATGCAGTAACAGAAACCTGGTTCAAGGCTCCCGAGAGCACCCCAGCACTACCAGGTTATACCTCATACCATGCTTTTCGGCCCCAAAACTCGGACCAAACCACAAAAGGAGGGGAAGTATCAATATTCATCAAAGATACCCACACCTCCAGGTTAGTGGCACTGCATGAAGCATCGGATACCATCCATGTGCAACTAACAGTGGGCAAAACTGCCTTTCAGTTTGTAGCCTGCTACAGACCACCCTCCCAAACTCAGGAACCCCACTTGGCTTTCCTGAGAACACTGGAGAATATGAAGGTCTCTCCAAACACCATTATATTGGATGACTTCAACTACCCAAACATAGACTGGGAGCACTACTCAAGCCCCAACATCCTCGCCCAACGGTTCCTAGAATTTATAAACTCAAATGCTATGGAACAACTGGTCACCACTCCCACAAGAGGGGAAAACATATTGGACCTGATCATCACCAACATGGGGACTCTATGTTCCATACCAGAGGTATACCCCCCATTGGTAAGATCTGACCATAAATTAATCTCACTGGACATCCATATCCTGTCCCCACCCCCAGCCAAGGAAACCACGGTGAAGAACTTCTCAAAAGCAAACTTCACACTTCTCAAAACTGAGGTGGAATCCTTCAAAGCCCCTGGGCCAGTGGAAAATATGGCCCAAACCACAGAATTCTTTACAAACGCTTTCTATGGAAGCCTACAAGAATGCATGGATCATGCTATCCCAAATAAAACCAAGACTCATTCCTCCAAAGGCAGGAGACCTGTCTGGTGGACCCCAGCCATAAATAAGCTATACAACAGAAGGAGGAAGCTACTACATGATAGAGCAAAATCCCAAAAAGTGAAGGCATCTCTGATCAGTACTAGCAAGAAACTACGATCCCTCATAAAATCATCTAAGGCCAGCTTCGAAAGAGAAATTGCACAAGATGCTAAAGATAATCACAAGGCCTTCTTTAGTTATGTCAGGAACCTGGGTAGCAACTCCCAAATATGCTCTGAGTTAGTTCAAAATGACAAAAAATACACTGAACCCACAGACATTGCCAACATCCTGGCAGACAGTTTCAGTGCAAACTTCTACCCCCCTTCCCCCCCAAAATAGCAAATGTCTATCCCAACAGAGTGTAGCCTCCCTGACATCACAGATGCACAGGTGAGAGCTGCCCTCTCCAAAGCAAAAAACACAGCATCAATGGGACCAGACGGTGTCCTGGGCTGCATCTTACACGAACTCCAAGAAGAACTGAACCTTCACATAAAGTCACTGTTCAATCTCAGCCTTACTACAGGATATGTACCCAAGGAATGGCATACAGCAACAGTGGTCCCACTCCACAAAGGTGGTGCCACAATGGACCCTGGAAACTACTGCCCTATAAGCCTGACTAGCCTGGTCTGCAAAGCTATGGAGTGTATCACCATGAAACTCATAAACAAAGACATTGGGAACCTCCAAACACTGGATCCTACCCAATACGGCTTTGTTAAGGGCAGATCTTGCCTCTTGAACCTGGTCAACTTCTTTGAAACAGTCACCAAGGCCATAGATGAAGGGAAGGTAGTCCACACAGCCTACCTGGACCTCGCAAAAGCCTTCGACACAATACCCCACTCTGGCATCATAAATAAGCTCACCAGCTTAAATATCAACCCCTATGTCACAAAATGGGATGCAAACTGGCTCAGGGATAGAACCCACATGGTCAGAACTGCAGGTGCCATGTCAGACTCTAAACCAGTTACAAGTGGCATCCCACAAGGCTCAGTCCTGGGACCTCTCTTGTTCGGTATATATTTCTCTGAGGTACAGGCAAACATGGGAGGACTATGGCTGACCAAGTTCGCAGATGACTGCAAACTGGGTGCCATAATCGACTTGCCGACTGACACAAGCATCCTCCAAAAGGGTCTCACAGAGATGGATAACTGGTGCCAGAGCCATGGCCTAAAGCTAAATGCCAAAAAGTGAATAGTCATCCCCTTTGGGAAAAACAAAGTGCCCACAAATTACCACATAGGTGGTAATCCATTAAGTACAGAAGAAGTAATTAGGGATTTGGGGACCCAAGTAGATAGCAATCTCTCCTTTGACAATCACATTGCCAACGTGGTTAGAAAGACCTTCTATATAGCCCACCTTATCACGAAAGGGTTCACATCTAGATCAAGAGAGGTCATTGTGCCCCTCTACTCATCATTCATCAGGCCCATAATTGAATACAATGCCCCATTTGGTATGTACCTTACCCGACACCTGCAGCAACTGGAAAGCCCCAAAAGTACCTCACCAAGAGGATCAAGGGACTCAAACAGATGCCCTATGCAGTTAGGCTAAAGAAACTCCAGCTCTACTCAGTTGCTTACTGCCTACTCAGAGGCGATCTGTGCCTGACGTATAAAGCCATGTCCAACCCAGAATTAATGGACAGGCTCCACCTCAGGAAATCCAAATCCCTTAGAGCTACACGCTCCAGGGACTTAAAACCTCAGCACAGAAATAAATAGGACATGCTGGAGGGACAGGCTCCCCTCACTCTGGAACAAAATCCCAATCCATGTTAAGCAGAGTTCCTCAATGACCCTCTTCAAGAGAAATATTGACGAGTGGATGGGAGATCGTAGGTTTACCCCTGGGATCTCTTCTGTGTCCCTACTAGACAGAGGCACAGTAAACTAACCTCAAAAGGGCTATCTTCTGTGACCTACTATACAGAGGCACAGTCAACTAATCTAAAAGGGTGGCGAAAGCCAAACACACTCTGGCTAGGCTTATAAATGCCCTAGGGCAGATAGACTAGTATCAACCTATGAACCTATGAACCTATAAGATGAGTGACATGGTGTCAGAGTGGGATCCAGAATCGAGACCAAGAGATACTCAGTTAACGTTGGAGGAATGTAGAGGAATGGATCATCCCTTCTGCATGTACAACTCACAAAACAGGTTAGAAATGAATTCCAGGTACTAAAACTTGCTTAAATGATTTCTTACTCAAAAGAATGTAAAATGAAGCACTCAGAATGCTCAAAAGAAATTTCTAGTTAAACAAAATGTCCGAAACTGTGACATATTGATAAAAATATTTGAAATAATTATGAAAATGTTTGAAACAATGTCTGAATTGCATAAAATGAATAAAATATATAAAAACTACCACATTTTTTTGCTATGTGCTACTTTTTCACATTAACTAAAGCTATTCAAGATATCCAAAGTATACAAAGTGTTTTCAAGTTTGTGCAGTATTACAGTGCAGTTAATTCACAAAATACAGCCATTTCAAAGCATATTTTGCAAAGTACAGTATTTCAAAGAGTTCATTGTGCATTTCAAAGTTGTTACAAGTACCTGCTGTTTGTGCATGTTCATACATAATTACAAGGGTCATATTTGCTGTGTGTTTAAACATATTTGTTGGCATGACTGAAGGGTTTTGAAAACCAGCTCCACTTGTATTTGATAATAATACTGCAGATAACTGGAGAGTGTTTAAGCAGCAGTATGACATTTTCATACAAGCTGTATTTTCTGATAAAAGTACACATACAAAGGCATTTATTTTGCTTAATTTAGCTGGTTCAAAAGCCATAGAAAGAGAGCATTCATTTGTGTATGCACCTGCTGTGTATGCAGGGGAGGGGATAACTGCCATATAGTGGTACCAGCTAAATCAAGGGAAGAACCCAAGTGCTTAAAATGTAAATTTAGAGAAATGTGTAATCCCTAAATGAATATTACAATGGAAATGCACTTATTTTACACAAGGGATCAAAAGCCTGGGGAAACGTTTGCAGCATATATAATTGACTTGAGAAACAAAACTAAAACGTGCAGGTTTGGTGATTTAAGGGATGAGTTGACATAATTGTGTGAAGTATTAAAGATGATACTTTGAGAAAGATTTTGCTTCATGACAGTGATTTAACTTTGAATAAGGCTATTGAGATTTGTCAGATATATAAGCTCACAGAAAAGCACACAAGTATGCTTACAGATGAGAAATGCATGCTTCCAGTATCTTCTAAAGCTAATGTTGATAGTGTGCAGCATGTGGTTAAAAGAAACAGGCCCAAGCACATGGCAGCAACTGTGAACCCTGTAGCAGTCCCTGGTAAACCCTGTAGCTTTCTAGCAAATTCCAGAGCATGCACAGTCTCAGTGAAGCACAAGGGTGAGTCAGCAAACTCAAAGCATATGCCCTCACCTAGTCTCATAGTCAACTGTCAAAATGGTGGTGGCAATCATGTGTCCAAAAGAGAAAAGTGCTTAGCTTTTGGACAGCAATGCCAAAGATGTAAAAAGTGGAATCATTTCCAAAGATTTTGTAAATCAAAAGAGGCTCATTCTTTTATTAAAAGGAAACATTCCAAGAGACAAGTTGATCAATTAGAAAGCTGTGACCCTACTTTTTATATTGATGGTGTGTCTGTGCTTAATGAACCAGTCAATGCAGTAGATTTATGGGCAAAAAATGAAGTATTTTGTACTGTTCAGATAAATGGAAGACCTTTTGAGCTCAAAGCTGACATAGGTTCAAAGTGCAGTGTTATGTCAACAGAAACATTTGCTAAAGTATGTGCTGGTGAGAAGCTTTATTTGGCAAAGTGTGCAAAGCTTGTTGCTTATGGTTGTGAAGAAATTCAAACTGAAAGTTCAGTAGTGCGTTCATGTTACTCTGCTGAGAACAGGTATGACTCACAATTTTACGTGGTCAAAGGGCACGTACAGTCATTATTAGGCTTCAGAGACAGTTTGAAAATGGGACTGCTTTCAAATAAGGAAGTCCACCATGTAAGCTTAAAAGACCGCTATTCTAATTTTGCAGTCTATTTTCTCTTCCTATGCTGATCTTTTCCAAGACAAACTAGGCAAACTCCCAGTTGTGTACTCCATGAAGTTAGAACCTGAAGTCAGCCCAGTTGTCAGACTAGCCTGGTAAGTTCCAGTAGCTATGCAGAACAGAGTCAAAGCTGAGTTAGATAAAATAGTGCAGCAAGGTGCGATTTGTCCAGTTGCCGAACCAACTGAATGGGTATCGTCCACGGTGGTAGCTCATAAGAAAAGCTCAGATGATATCAGAATATGTATTGATCCAAGAGATTTGTACAAAGCACTGAAAAACCTCATCATCCAATGTGCACAGTCTAAGATGTTGCTGCTCTTATGCCAAATGCCACTGTTTTTTTCTGTCTTGGATGCAAAGAGTTCATTTTGGCAAATTTTGCTTAACCAAAAATCATCATTTCTAACCACTTTCAGTACTCCTTTGGCAGGTACAGATTTTTCAGAATGCCATTTGGGATAAATTTTGCCAGTGAATTCTTCAAGTGTGCCATGGTGCAATTCTTTTCTAGTTATTCATGTGCCATTATAGTAGATGATATTCTAGTAGGAGGTAATGGTGTAGGAGAGCATGACAGAAACCTCAATAAAGTTGTGGAAAGAGCACATGAAGAGAATCTTAAGCTGAATCCTCAGAAGTGCAAATTCAGGTTATGAGAAGTTCTTTATGTTCATCATTTGTTTACTAGTTCAGGCTTACAGATCCTTCCAAGCAAACAGCATTTTTTGAGATGCCAGCTCCAGACAATGTTCAAGCCTTACAACGTTTTCTTTGCATGGTTGACTATCTAGGTAAATACATTCAAGACTTGAGCCAACTTTCAGCACTACTCAGAGAGTTGACACTTAAAGATGTATCCTGGTCCTGGTCATAACAACAGTAGAGAGCATTTGATGTCCTGAAACAGAGAATTGCCAGTCCAACTCTCAGATACTATCATGTTCACAAACCAGTTGCTCTTTCTAGTGATGCTTCGAAGTTTGGTCATGGTACAGTCATTCTTCAAGAGGTTATATTAGTAGCCTATGCATCCAGAAATCTAACCCAAACCGAGATGCAGTATGCACAGATAGAGAAAGAGCTCTTGGCAATTGTGTTTGCATGTTCGAAGTTCCATGATTATATTTATGACAAACCTATCCAAATTGAAACTGACCACCGACCTCTAGTCACTGTTTTGGGAAAGACTATGCATACATCTCCTTCCAGATTGCAATGCATGTGTTGAAATTGCAAAAGTATAATTTCAATCTTGTCTACACCAAAGGCAAACTTCTTTATCTTACTGATACTTTATCCAGATCACCCAGAAATACCACTGAACAGCACAAAACCGAGAAGCTTGATTTTGAAGTCATGGAAGTGAACATTTTTTCTTCCACATATCTTGATGAGCTTAGAAGTCACACAGCCTCAGATCCAATTCTTTAGAAATTCAACTACTTTATCAGTCGAGGATGGCCTTCAAAGCAATCTTGTTTACCAGTAGAAGTGCAACTGTATTTTACTTACAGAGATGAGACTTTGTTTGACAATGGTATTATCATGAAACGTCCAAAAGTGATTGTTCCATAATTTTTACAACAAGAGGATATTACCATTTTGCATCGTAGCTACCCAGGAAATGATTCTACCAAAAGAAGGGCGAGAGGACTAGCATTTTGGCCTTCTATGTCAAAGGATATCGAGAGAGTACTTTCATCTTGTTCTGTATGTAATAGTACTAAGCCACATCCACAGAAAGAACCACTTCAGCTAAACCAGGTTCCTGAACTACATTGGTCAACAACAGTAGCTACTGACTTTTTCAAATGGACTGGTCAACATTACTTGTTGTTAATAGACTCTTATTCAAATTGGTTCGAGATTGACCTACTTCCTAATCTAGCATCCGGTACTGTCATTACTAAGTTATAATTTTGCAGTCTATGGTAGTCTGCACAAAGTTATTTCTGACAATGGTGCACAGTTTACAAGCCAGATGTTCAAGAGATTTGCTGATGAGTGGGACTTTATGCATGTTATGAATAGCCCTGAATACCCACAGTCAAATGGTTTGGCAGAATGTGCAGTTCAAAGTGCGAAACAGTTATAGAAGTCAAAATTAAACAATAGCAAAGTTTTTCTGAATCTCCTGAATCTCAGAAATATTTATCATGATAAACATCTTCGCTCACCTACACAGAGACTTCTGTCGAGACAAACAAGAACCACATTACCAATCAGCAGTGATCTATTGGTTCCATGTGTTAAGAGTAACAAATCAATAAATGCCCATCTGTTAAAGAAGCACTTATTCCAGAAGTTCTACTATGATAAGTCCAGAAAACCACTCAATCCATTACAAGAAAGGATGATAGTGAGGATGCAGATGTCTAAAGGTTTTGATCAGATTGGAGTCGTGAAAAGTGTACGTCCAAAGCCAAGATCGTACATTGTGGAATCACAAGGAGTAGAATTTAGACAGAATTGGAAGGGTCGATATCACGTGGTTGAAAGCTAATAATAGCGAATGACCATAACTTTGAAAACACCGGAACTCGAAATTGCAATTGTGGGGGGCTGTGCCCCCCACACCCCCCGCTAAATATATATACCAACTCCGAGATGGCACTACAGTGAGGAAAGGGCAAATACCTCTATCTACACTGTAGTGTGACCCCACAATAACAACTCTGAGTTTTGATATTTTCAAGGTTGTGGTCATTCGCTATTATTAGCTTTTGACCATGTGATATAGACCCAAAGTGGAAACATTTAGTAATGGTATGTTAGCCTGTATTGCAGCATCTTGCCTGTGAAAAAGGCTGTAGATCTCAGAGTGAGTCATCCAGTGTTCCAGTTCCAGAGGACATTCCAGCAAAATATCCCTGTTCCTGAGATGATTCCTGAAACTATAGAAACAGATTGTTCACCAATGACTGTCCTTGTTGCTAAACCCAGTTCTAATTGTTATATCACTAGTTCAGGTCACATTTCCAGACCATGTTCAGATACACGGCAACACAGATATGAACATTGTGTTCATTTCTTAGTGTCTGTATAATTGCATGTCTTATTCAAGTGTCATTTTATTGTGGGCAATTCATTAAAGAGGGAGAATGTAGATCAGTAGGTATGTATACCTTTAAGAAGCGTTCCATGGGCTTACACAAATGTATAAATACTGAGCACATGTGAGCCTGACTGACATTTTTTAATAAGCTGTTGAGATGTAAGGATGCATGTCTGTGTAGTCTGTCAGTTAATTAGTTCATTTATATTTTGTACTGCTGCTATCCATCCTGATGTGTTTCTATGTAATAGAATAGCCATTCTGTCACCCTTCTCTAAAATACTTGAAAAATGTATTCATAAACAAACTCTGCACTACCTAACACAAGAAAACCTACTTACTCCTACCCAGCATGGTTTCTTCCAAAACACAATACAACTACAGTCCTTATTTCCTTTACAAACACCATTTCACTGGCTCGTGATAATAACAAACTTGTATCCTGCTTATTTCTAGACCTCTCTAAGGCCTTTGATACTGTTTCACACTCTCTACTCCTGGCTAAACTGACAAATCTTTTTTTTTTTTCAATAATTTTTATTTTTATTTTCACATTAATAAATGTCACAAATAAAAACTATCTTACAACATGACCGTATATATATATATATATATATATATATATATATATATGTTATACATTGATGTCAAATACCACAGGATATAGGTTGTACAACATATCTATTTACACTATGTACATAGATGCTTTCACTGTTAGTTCCACAGTTATATAGACAGTATATACATTCGTAATATCCGAGTTATTATTTAATATCTGAACTTGTATGTGGTCTTTGGTTCCATTATAGCGTATTTCTAAGTTGCTGTGTGATGAATTATGCTAATATAATATTAAAGGTTTGTTCCCAAATTTCTCTGGATTTCATGTTTTTGTTTCTTTTATCTATTACTATTTTATGAGCTAAAAGGTGTTGTATAGCTACTTGTTTAAAACCCTCCCAAGAGATATTTATCGTATCTAGCCATTTAAAAGCTATATACAGTTTCATTAGTAGGAAAATTGTTAAAAGTGTATTTGCTTGATTTCTTGGTATGTTGGGTGGGAGAATGTGTAATAGAGTGAATTCCCAAGTTAATGTTGATGTTTGATAACCTGTTTTTTTGTAATTGTACCTTGAGAGAGTTCCAGAGTTTATAGACACATTTACAGCTCCAAAATACATGGATTAAGTCAGCTATCTAGTCCTTACAGTGTGGGCAGAAAGGTGATTTTGATGTGTTAAATTTGTGTAGGATTGCAGGTGTAAAATAAGCATTATTACTGAAAATGAGCTGAGTGTATGCTAACTTTTTGAGGGGTATACTCTTCAGTGTTAGATTGATTGCCTGGCTTATTTGCTGATCATCTATGGATGGTTTAATTTTTCTCCAGTAGTTAGAGAAGAGGAGGTCTTTCTGGTATTTGATTTCATTTATCATTTTATATACATTAGTAATAGTTTTCTTTGTTGTGATAGCAGTTTTCCAAAACCTGTTACAAGTTTCTATGTCACTATTAGCCATAGTAACATTTTGGTGGTAACCGGAACACAGTTCTTGGATTTGTCTTAGGATTATTATGTGTGATTTAGGGAGGTTTAAGTTGGTCCTCATTTCTTGTATTGAACAGTTAAGGTAGGGATAAATATCTTGGATTGTTTTATCTTTCAGTCTGGGAAAAGTGACTAAGTCCAGCATCTTATTGTTTATTTTTAAATTTGGGTTTTTATGAAGGGATTGCAGTATTGTCATGGCTTGTCTAAGGTTCAAGAATTGAAAGAGTTTTTGTGCTAAATTGATAGAATGTTTTAAGGGCTCTATAATGTTATAAGTTTGTATTTATTTCTGCTTCAGGAATGGAAGTGCTTTGGGATTGAAACCTAGAGCTTTAATATATCTATAATAGATTATCACCCAGAGAGGAGACCAATTTTCCATTGACGGGTTATGTTCAGCTATTCTTAATATTCTGTTAGTGTTAATGATTGAGTAGTACATTTTAAAATCTGGTAGATTTAGTCCTCCTTTGCTTTTGGGGAGTGTTAATTTTGGATAGGAGATTCTGTTTTTTTTTTGGGTTCCCATATATATTTTGCTAGGAAGGTATGAATTTGTTTGAAGAATTTATTATGTATTGTTGTCTGTGATGTCATGAATATATACATTAGTCTAGGTAAAATGTTAATTTTTATTATTGATACTTTGGCCAAGAATGGTAGTTTTAGGTTGTTCTACCTTTTACAGTCTTGCATTATATTTTGCCATTTAAAGTTTACATTGTGTTGGTAGAAGTCTTTGTTATTCTGGAAAAAGGTGATTCCCAGATATTTAGTTTCTTCTTTTATTTTTATTGTGTTTAACAATGGTATTAGTGAGATGAGTTTGGGTGTTTTTAGGGGGAAAATATTAATTTTATTGAGGTTTAGTTTGTAGTTAGACATAGTCAAGAAATGTTCAATTGCAGATATTATTTTGTTTATATCAGAATTTGGTGTAGTGCAGTATATGTTCAGATCATCCACAAATGCAGTGAGGTATATTTTGAAGTTGTGTATTGATGGAGGATTGTGGTATGTATTTTGTTTAATGTATAGAAAGAGTGGTTCTAGGTATAGGTTAAACAGGAAGGGTGATAATGGGCATCCTTGTCTTGTTCCATTTTTTATTAGGATCCTATTTGACCAAGTTTTATTTATATATAGAGATGTGTATGGGTTGCTATAAAGAGTTTGGATGATCTGAATTAAGTTATTGGGTATATTAAAGTAGGGTAGTGTTTGGAGTAAGAATTCTAGATTAACCCTATCAAATGCCTTGTGGGCATCCACTACCGTTGCGTAGATGTTGATATTGTATCGGTTAGCATAGGATATTAGTGCATCTAATGTTAATGTATTGTCACTAGTCTGTCTATGTGGTGTAAAACCGGATTGTTCTGGGGAAATGATTTTCTGTATCAGATTTTTCATTCTGTTTGCAAGTATAGAGGTAAATATTTTAGTATCTATATTTAAGAGGGAGATGGGTTTGTAGCTGTCAGGGTTTTTGGGATTTGTGTGTTCTTTTAATATAAAGATGGTTTTAGAGGCATTAAAGTGGATATCATTTATTTTATAGCTTATTATGTAATTCAGTGTATAGTATAGTAGTGTGGCTATCAAGGGGGCAAATGCTTTTTAAAATTCTGATGTGAGTCCATCCGGACCCAGAGCCTTAATCGCTTTTAAGTGTTTGATTGTTGTAATAATTTCACTGATGGATATTGGTTCAGTTTTTTTTTTTTTTGGTCTAAATTGAGTTTAGGGAATTTCAGGTTTTGAAGGAAAAGAGTTCTATCGTCCTTTGAGGTTTGTAGTATTTGTGCTCCATATATTTGAGAGTATATTTGTTCAAATGTTTTAATAATGTCTTCGTTTTTTGTGTAGTTTTTGTCTCTGTAGTTTATTTCTGATATATTGGAGGCATTTTTGTGTTGGGAGATAATTCTGGCCAGAGTAAACTGACAAATCTTAATTTCTCCCCTGCTACTGTCTCTTGGTTTTCTAGCTATCTCTCTGATAGATAATCAGTGAAATAGCTCTCAGCACTCTCTCCCCCTCTGCCCGTAAAAATGGGTGTTTCCCAAGGATCCATACTAGGTCCTCTGCTATTTACCATTTTCACCAATCTACTATATACTTCTTGCACTCATGCATCTCTTGTAGAATATGCAGATGATTCTACTGTGATCACTATCTCTGACTATCCCTCCAGTCGTATCTCTACTCCTCAGGCAGCCTTTACATCAGTTGAAACATGGCTCACCAACAATCAATTAATCTTGAATCCCCAAAAAAACATACTCGTACTCTTTCTACCTAAAACTCCTAATCATCTCATATCTACTTTCACTGTACTGTCACTAAATAAGACACCAGTAGTATCCAAATCTAACGCCAAACTCCTAGGTGTCATTGCCAATCAACTTAAATTCAACTTGCACATCAACAATTGCATTTGGAAGACTAACCAAAAGCTAGGTCTCCAATACAGAAACAGAAAGTTCCTCACCTCCAAAGCCAAATAAACTTTATCTCATACTTATCTCCTTCCCAGTCTACTATATCGTTCTCAAATACTCACAAATCTCAGCAGTCCTATCCTAGATAAACTTAACTCAACCTACAACAAGGTAGCCAGATTTTCTGCCCAACATACTTATAAAATGCATCACTGCATCTCACTAAAGCACCTAAAGTGGCTGGAACTACTGAACCTGATTCTTCTTTCACAGCTCCAGATTATACATTCTACATTATACCGACCAAACTATTGCCCTAATGTATCCTCCTATATATCCTGCTACTCTCCATCTAGATCACTAAGAAGCTTTGACCAAGACCTGCTACTTATTTATAAACCTAGGATGAATATTGGATGCAACTTATATAGTTACCATCCTACCATTGCATGGAACAAACCTCCTCTTCAAATTAGGTTACTAACTCAACCAAAACAATTTAAAGCAGCTGCTTAAGAACACTTAAAACCCTATGATCATGCCTCCATACCCACTGAACTTAAAAATGTCCCCCATCTCTGAACCTCATAATATCTAAATACTACTCATATCATTTCTCCTCCTCTCTCCACTGATCCCACTTCCCAACTCAACAGCTTTTCCTTACCAGTCACCCTCAACTTAGATGTCTTAACACTTTAGCAAAACTCTTTTCTCTTCAAAATATCTCCTCTAAACTGTCACCTGATAGCAAAGAATGTTCTGTCCAGAACTAATACTCTAAGACTGTTTGATTATGCTTCATCTCATATTTCCTGTAAACTGAGATGGATTGTAAATATATAAAAATGTTTTATGTGTTTTTTTCTCTAAGCTAGTAATTACATAACTGAATAGGCTTATGTAATTTTTTTATTTTATTTAAACATCTGAATATGTAACTTTCTAATGTACTGTAAAATGTTTTGGAGCTTTTCTCCCCGGGCCTCCGCTGAAAAAGGGCTATTTTCAACTCAGTTGGATTTTTTTCCTGGGCAACAAATGTAAAATAAATAAATAAATAAATATGTAGTAAGGCATATAAACAAACTACCCTACATGTTCGTCTTCAATTATAAACCAAGATGAGTGACATCTCTTATCTAGCATATATTTTCCTTGAGAGAGGAACATTCTGTATTTCTGTATTTTCTGCACATCTGATGCATAACCAGCAAGATCATATCTTTCCTTTCAAATAAACTATCTTTCTCTGAAACTGAAGGCATACATGTCTGACTCTGTATTTTCAGGCCTTATTCTCCCTTTAGTGATTTCACTAAGAATGATTTCACTCTAACAGCATCCCCTGAGGTCCCTGACAAAAATTTATATAGACCTACTTTTGTAGTTACCTTATATATGTATTGCTTACTACTGTAATCTGGTTTAAATATTCAGGTTTTATCCCACCTTACTAATAATCTGCAGATGTGTAATAAACTTGTAATTTCAGTTTTGACCAGTAAGTGTCACTTGAGCATTTATGACCAGTAAATGTCACTTGAGCATTTATGGGCTGTGTGGATTGAAGTCTCTTAACTATGAAGTCTCTTAACTTTATGATTTAATTATAACTTCTTCTTCTTTTAGCTTTTCCCAGTTAAGGGTCGCCACAACAGATCACCTGTCTGCTCATGATTGGCAGTGGAGTTTTATGGTGTCGAGTTGCCAGCCTGGCGCCCAACCTTCCACAAAAGGCACACACATGCACGCACTCATGCCTAGGGCCAATTTAGAGTGTCCAATCCACCTACAGCATGTCTTTGGGATGTGGGAGGAAACCGGAGCACCCGGAGGAAACCCACACGACCACAGGGAGGACATGCAGACTCCGCACAGAAGGAACCCCAGCCTAGGATCGAACCGGAGAACCTCTTGCTGTGAGGTGGCAACACTAACCACTGCACCACCGTGGCCACTCTTTATGATTTAATTATAACTGAGCAATTGTTTTTCTTTATCTGGTGAATAAACTTGCAAATTTAATTTTGACCACTAGGAGACAATTCTGTTTGGATTGAAGTCTGTTAACTTTATGATTTAATTTCCATATTACCTAGATCCATAGTCTTTCGAGTCTTTGTCTAAGTTCTGCTGCATGTGTGATATATCCAAAACGTGCATATTATTTTGAAAACTAGTGTCTTAATTCTTTGGTTTCTAAAACTGATTAGGCCAAGTAATTCTTTCAACCCTGCTATTCCGAAAACAGCATGGTGAAAATGCCATACACATCCTTAAGCCTTCTCTGTGACCATTCATTTAAGTTACACAGAGTACGAACTGTTAACCTTGCCTATTTTTCTTCCCTATCTCTGTATGCTGTAATAGTAAAATTACACAGTCTATTGTCTATGTTTTTTTACATTATGAACTTGTGCCTTAGTGTACCATGACATCTCAGTGTTATACCAATGAAGCCTTTTCCTGTTGTCCATTGATTTAAATATTTAAACATTATACTGTTTAGTCTATTCCCTTTTTTATTGAATAGTCTATCAAGCATGATGGCTTTTTTCTGAAGATTAACTGAAATCTGCACTAAAGAATAACTTTATAACTTGAAGCATAAGTACCATATACTGTATTAACTGGTGTCTGTAAATTTTTATCTAGATTTGTTAATAATGATATTTACCTTTTTTAACTTCTATGTTGTGTAATAGATGTCTGCCTCCTAAATTTGTGTCTGAAATATTCTATGCATATTTATGAGCTATAAAAGTTTAGTAAAACCTATGCTTTCTGTATTTCATATCTATAGCTTTGCATACCCTGTCAGTGTTCTTTTAACTTTCTGACTAATGTACAATAAAGTGCACCCTTAATCTGTAAATTAACTAACAAATTAAGCCTGCCCTGTTTTGCCTTGAGTATACTGAATAACTATTACTACCTGTTCTTTAGATAACTAATCTTAATGAGCCTGTTTTTAATAATTCTGTCACTTTACTTTTAAAACTGAGTAATGACAAGTAGAAATGTATAAACTTATATTCTGAAATTGGACTGAACTGTATTATACTGAACACATGAGTATGAATGTCGTATTCTGAATCTTGACTGAAATTTACATTACTGGACATTTAAAATAGCTGTGTATAAATGTTATAATCTAGAAACTAAAGTAATAATAAAGGAATATATTTTGCCAGTGTTACTTAAACACAGATAAAAGCATAACTGAAAACTGGTAATGTTATATTCTGGAAACTAAACTATTAGTACCTTTTCCTGTTAGTATTGTCTAAACATAGATAAAAACATAAACTGAAATCTAGTACTGTTATATCATATAATTAACTTTAAATAAACATTGAAGAAATAACTGAAACACATAGACAGTCGACTTCTGCCCCACAGCTCCTGCCAAATTTTACTCTGCATTGTCACAGTTACTGAAAAGGTAATGGAAGGCCTGCTTTAATGTCTAAGTGTCCTTTTTATAGTTAGGCCTTTTAAACTTCTCCTTTTCATCTCTTGTGCAAGGATGTTTGGCTAAAGTTCTTGATTGTATTTAGTATCAGGTCCTTAAAATAACATTTGCATCTTTAAAAATTATAATAAACTTATAGCATTTTCCTGCATGAAATAAACAATCAACTCCCTGTCCCTACCACATGTACCCCATGAAATCCCTACCACCTGTCCCCTACCTTGTATCTCTAAAGTGCAGGTCACAAATGCCCTCTGTTAGGCCAAAAACACAGCATCTAAGGGACCTGATAACATCCCAGGCTGTGTCCTACATGGGATCCAAGAAGAATTAGTAACACCATTAGGTACTCTTTTTCAGTCATAGTCTAAGCACTGGCTTCATCCCAGCTCAATGGAAAATGCCCACCATTATTCCCTTGTACAAAGGCGGTGCTTCCACTAATCCCAGAAACTATATACCTATTAACCTGATTAGCCTTATCTGAAAGGCAATGAAGTGAATCATCATGGACCTTATCAATAAGGTAGCATATCAGCTTCAAACAGGAATGGAAATCAAATCAGAAGTAGATAAAAACTGAATGTGCCAAAAAACAAAATAAAGAATATAATGTGAAGGACCAGATGAGAAGGCAAGAAATGTGGAAAATGCATAAATATAGTTGCAAGTATAGAAAACTTTTGGAAGAACCCCATGTTGATCAGGAACAAATGCAGGAATGGTTGAGGAGAGCTGAATTCAAACCAAGAGATGAAAGGTTAAAATTGGTGGTCCAGGATAGTAGACTATGTACACTCTGGTTTACAAAGTCCATTGAACATCTGGTAGAACCAGACAAATGTAAGTTTTATAAAACCAAATTGGAAACAGTTGCACACCTCCTTCTTCTTGTGACATACTAATGGCAGAAGGACTGTATACTGAAAGGCATAATAATGTGACAAGACTGCTGCGCTGGGGATTGTGAAACATTATGGTACTGAAGTGGCTGAAAAACACTGGAAACATGAGCCACAAAGCATCACATAAATGGTGAAGTCTACATCACATGGGATCACTGATTACAAGTAGTTCAAAAGACTGATGCTAGAAAACCAGATATAGTTTTCCATGAAAAGAAGACAAAAATAGCAATGATCATTGAAATCACTACACCCACTGACTACAATGTCTTGCATACAGAGAGACACAAAGTCATAAAATATCAGGATTTGTAGGCAAAAATGAGAGCAATGTTGAAGAAAGATACCAAGACAGTTCCAATAGTAGTAGGAGCAATTGGTCTTATAAGAAAGAATCTACAGTCATATTTCAACATTACCAGTACATGTGACCCCGTACGAATTGCAGGAGTCATTACTGGGAACATTGCAGGTGCTGCAAAGAACACTTCTGGCTGACATCAAAGACTGAAACAATACTAATTTCATGACATTTAATTGTACTTTGATTTAGGAATGGAGTCCATTCCTGTCATGGTATTATAAACCCAAAAGACTTGGAGAAATTAAAAAGTGAGAGACCTTATCAACAAAGATATAGGTAATCTCCAAACACTTGACCCTACTCAGTTTGGATTTGTCAAAGGGAGATCATGCTTTTTAAACCTGGTGAACATCTTCAAGACAGTCACCAAGGCCTTGGATGAGGGGAAATCTATGCATACAGTCTAACTAGACTTAGCCAAGGTTTTCAACACTATCTCCCACTCTGACATCATTGACAAACTCACCAAGCTTGGTATAAACCCTTATATCTTTAGATGGGTCACTAACTGGCTCACTGGTAAAACACATACAGTTAAAACAGAGGAAAACACCTCCAACAGCAGACCTGTAACCAGTGGTGCTCCATAGAGATCAGTCCTCAGATCTCTACTGTCTGGAATCTATTTCTCAGAAGTACAAGCAAAAACTAAAGGTCTATGGCTGACAAAGTTTGCTAATGACTGCAAACTGGGAGCAGTCATATGATCTCCAAATGATGTCAACATCCTACAAGAGGGTCTTACACAAACAAATGTTCAGTGCCAAACTCATGGCCTTAACCTCAATGCAAAAAAAATGTATTATCCTCCCTTTCAGTAAGAGCGCTGTTTCTGCTAACTACCACATCAATAGCAAATATGCACTCAGTGATGAGACACCTGGGCACACAGGTTGACAACAATTTTACCTTTGATCACCATGTCTCCACAGTGGTAAGAAGGGCATTCTGTATCACTTATCTCATAAGTAAGGGCATTGCCTCCAGAAAAAAAGTTATAACACTCCCCTCATCAGACCAATAACTGAGTACAACACCCCTTTTGGTATGTAGATTTCCAAGCACCTGCAGCAACTGGAGAAACCACAAAGGTTCCTCACAAGGAAAATTCAAGGTTTTCAGCATTTGTCCTATGTGGATCATTTGAAATCACTATCACTTTATTTTGTTTCATACAGACTATTCAGAGGCAATCTCTGCCTTGCATATAAGGCAATCTCTGACCCTGCGTTATTGGAAATGCTGAATATCGACAAGTCAAATGGTACATGGGTTACTCACTCTAAAGACCATAACCTGGTATGTGACATTAATAGGACCTGCTGATGCGACAGATTTGTCTCCCAGAGGTTCCCACACCTTTGGAACAGGCTCCCACTTCATATCAAGCAGAGCATTTCATCAGCCCTCTTTAAATGCAATCTGGATGATTGGATGTGTAACTTTTAACTCACCACAGGGGTTCCACCTGTGTCCCCCTTGGACATGGGCATTAGGTACAGATTGTGGTAATAATGGTAGAACTTGGCTAGACTTGTAAGGGCCCTAGGGCCATGAGCCTAGTATTTCCTATGATCCTATGAGTTACTGCTAATAAACTCTTGCAAGTCTGTAAGCAAACTGATAATGTACTACAGTAACATTGAAAGGCTGTAACTTTATTATTGAATCAAAGAGAAACCTCAGTTTTCCTGTCATAACCTCAAATGAAACTAAAGCAGTAATCTGATACTGTGCATTTCTGCACCTATATAAAATTAATCTTAACTGTTAAACTTTTTACATTACTTTTGTGACCCTCAGATTCTAACATACTGTTCTGTGAGTGAAACCCCACCCACTGTCTTACCATAGCCGTTTCTTTAGATGACATTATTTAACTTTTCAGTACTACTGAATGCTGCAAGAATTTATCATTACTGTTTACAATTTTCTTGGATAAAGAACTATGACTGCATAAACTATTACTAAGAATACTGTCTTTAATTCAGCTTGCTGAGCTGGCCTAAAATCTCATCTGGTAGGCTTGGTAAACTGCAATTTCTGCATAAAATATATACAATTTTATACTGACTACATAGAAACCTTTATTACTAGAGTTGAGCTGATCTGATTCTGGAAGTTTACTTGTCTGTCTTTTATACAAGTATGTGAAGTTTCTTTATCTGTTAGTTTACTTGAATATTCTTTATACAAGTACATGAAGTTTCTTTATATAGTATACACATTCATTACTAGAGTTGAACTGAATTATTTCTGGAACTTTACTTGTCTGCCCTTTATAACATAAAAGTTGAACCTGTGGCTTTAATGACACATGATATTTAGGAGGCATTCCTTTCATGTATGAGATCTGAACTTTTGACACTTTTACAATGTATCATTGACTTTAAATTTTGCATTCTGTAAACTAGAAAAACATTATTTTCACATTTATTACTAGAGTTGATCTGATTTAATTCTGGAATTTTACTTGTCTGTCCTTTTTACAAATATAACATAGTTGAGGAACCTGTGATTTTAATGACACATACTATTTATGATGCACTTGTTTTATTCATGGGATATGACCTTTAGACTGTACTTTCCCTTTTAAAATGTAGCATTGACTTTAAATTTTACATTCTGTAAACTAGAAAAACATCAGTATATCATTTATGCATTGCAACACCTTAATACTATAATACAAAGCTTTTAACAATGTCGGCCAAACAAAACAATAACACAAAAAAATCATTTCCCAAATCTGTAACTGTAAACTTTTTATTCTGCAAATTAACTTGACTGTCATTTCTGGTATGCCCTACACAACATAGCTGCATATGGTTACCCTTTTTTTTTTCTAATGGGCCACCTCCCATATGTCTTTCTGAGCACTTTAGCTATGTCAGCTGAACCAGAATTCATTTTATCTTTAACCTATAAATCTGCACGATTCTGTTGTAACCGATTTTTCAAATTCTGTACATTTGCAAAATCTACTGCAAGCAAATTCTTACAAGTGTTATCTGTGTGCACTACTGTGCACCCTGTAGCATTTTTATTTTTTCATAAAATCTTGTTACTGAAGTCTAAAATAATATAAAACTCTAATGACAGGTCCATACCTAGTGCAGAGCTGTTACACTTTGAAATGCTAACTGCTGTAATCTTTGATCCTTTAATTCTTGACAAGACCACATTCACATCCTCTAATAAAAGTCTGTTTGTAACTGAAGTTGATTTGTCTGTATTAATCAGTACACTATTCCATAATTTTTCTGTAAACAAAGACATATTGTTATTCCTTTCAACCTTAAACAATGACTGATAAATGCTCTGGTTTGTTGCTGGACTGGCACATCCATTTAGCTATGGAATGAGTTTTTTTCTTTATTTTGCTCTGAAACAATAGTAATTTTACTTTGCTCTAAGGTATGTATATTATTTATGCTGGAATTTACTTTATCAAAATCTGCACTCTGATACCTCTTATTCCCCTTCAGTGCAATATTTTCAATTGCTTCTGAAAACAAGAAACTATGTGAAATAATATGAACTGGAGACATTGCAAAAATATTTAGTCTGGACATTTGCATATTACGTACATTGATTGTGTTTTTGTCTATATTTACCATATTGCGATTTAACTTTGTACCTAGAATTATATATAAACAATAATTTATTACATTCTGAAGATTTGTATTTGAAATTGTACAATGACTTCACTCTGTATTTTAAATTACATGTGCTGTAGCATTTACAATGATGTTTGAAAACTGTAAATCAGAATTACTGACAGAAGCTGACTCTTTCTGTGAATCTGTTGGAGTCTGCTTCTGTGATTTAACCCTTCTGTGTCTAGAAATATTTAACATTCCTGAACTAATAACCTTTAACTTTAAAAAAAAATTATGGATCACATTTTCTTAAACTGCTTTACCCCGTTTTTAACTTTAAATCAAGTATTTACTGGTGTCTTAAATGTAGAAGTATTACTTGACATGTTTATACAAAAGGTATGCAAATTACTTTTACTGAGAGAATTTAAACTGTTTTGAGCTATTAACTAAAAAGTACATATAAAATCTTAAATAACTATGATTCTGGAAGAATGTGTCCTGTCATCTGCAGCTTTTTAAACATTTTTTCTTGCTTCTTGGCTATGTGACATCACACTAGAAACTTGAAAATTTGTGGAGATGGTACACGTAGCTGTCAACTGGCTAATGTCTTTTATTTTCTGAAGGAACACTGTTGATTTAGTGCTGGTCTGTTGAAGTTCTTTGAGGCTTTTTCTGAAGTAAATGCTGCTGCTCTGCAACCTAACACCTGCAATTGTTGTATGTAGTGTCTTGCCAAAAGGTCTGCTCTGTAAGGAGTAACTGTAATGCTGTTGGCTGTGGCTTTATTCTGCATGGAATTCACAGTCTCCTGCCTGGAAAAATACTGGTGTACAGCTGAAAAATTACAGCTGTACTTGTTAAAGTCTGAAGAAGTATTCCGAATGAACACTGGTACATGTAGTTTGACTGCCAATACAAGGTTGCTATGGGGTTTTTGGGACTTACTTTAACTGTTTTACCCCATTCATAGTAGCTCACCATTGAAAGAATTGATAAGACTGCAGTATACTAGAATTAACTGGTAATAATTGAGACTGAAATGAAAGTTTTTATCTATTAATTACCCAAACTTGTGCTCAACAGATGCAAGTCTCCCCTTTATGGGCCAAGTCTTTTGTACTTTTCAGAATGAATTCTGCAAATACTGTAGTTTGGTTAATAAGACATTATTAGATGCTTACACTATCTGAATACTGTCTTCATTAACAGTAAACAATAACAGTCGGTAGAAATTCTGGAATGCTGGTTAGTAATGAGTGCTGCTAAATATATTCAATGTTTCTGCATATATATTCTGATTCTCTTGAATAATATAAACTGAAACAGTCTTTATTTGACCTGTCTTCTGTACTCAGGCTTGAGTGTCTGGATGTTAGACCTGTCTTCTGTACTCAGGCTTGAGTGTTTGCATTGTAGAGACTCTTTTACATATAAATCCAAAAGCTAACTTTGTTTCTGGAATGCTGAATATTTAATCTTTTCTGTAAGTCAGTCTGAACTATCTAACTGACTTTACTAACTATATTTCAAATATATTCTATATATAATACCAAAACTCTGTAATGCTTTACACACCTCTTTAGCCATATATGCCTTGGTTTCCAAGCCTTGTCTTGCATGTGCCTTATCTAGCATATATTTTCCTTGAGAAAGGAACATTCTGTACTTTCTGCACGTCATGCTTAGCCTGAAAAATCATATATTTCCTTTCTAATAAACTGTATTTCTCTGAAACTGAATGCATATATGTTTGACTTTATATATTCAGGCCTTATTCTTCCCTAATGTACTATAGTGGATTAACTAAAAACACCTTCACCTTAACAATGTGTAAGAAGAAAACAGTAATATGGAATAGTTGTCTTCTAAAGTCAAACAACACTCATAATAAAATTTAACTTCACTAACTCACCACTGAATAATTTTCTTTAAAATGATCTTAGAATAGGTTCCTGCATATAAACAATCAATAAGGAAACAATGGCATTTATGATTGTAGGAAAAAGTGATGGTGGATCTCTTCCAGATGGCCTTGTTTTACACATACATAAATAGGCTACTAGCTATGCCAGGAAGCTGTAGGAAAGGGCATCAGAATACAAGATCATATTACAAAACATCCAACAGGTAGACACACAACAATTTTGTCTGAAAAGGATTAGTTACTTGAGTGACTGAAAGTGAGTCATTAATGAATTTTCACCACATGAAAATAAACTTTGTTCATCAATAAGCTCTAAAAATAAGCACAACAAAAAGTAAACAGATATCTTTATGTGCAGTAAGACTGCCAAATGGATGGTGATATAAAAAAAACAAATAAAATGAGTTGGTTACCAAATAATGTAAACTGAAGACAAAATAATTAAAATATTTCCCATGCTTCCAGTGCAGGGTGCTACATCCTGCAGAATACCTTATTCAATGTTATCGACAGTAAAGGTGTTTCAGCTTTAGGGATGGGGTATAACTTTTAAGGCTTCATGCCTACCCATCTTCTTTCACCAGTCAGAATAAGCTGTCTGTTTTGCCTGCATGTTTATAAATTACTTCCTTTCAGTTATATATAGTTATATCAGTGCTAAAAAGAGCAAAATACCTGGAGGGGGTAGAACTCATACTTACCCTACATAACTTTAAATATTCTAATTTGCAGGGCAATGAACCCTGGAGAGTAAGAAGGTTATCCTTAGCTCTAAGGCTCAGCAACCACAAATTAATATCATGATAGGCTTTGATGTTAGTGCACAATAAAGATGCCCTCCAAAGAACTACGTGATTACGCAGTGGTTACATAAAAAGCAATGTGAGTAGGTGAGAAAGGGAAACTGCTACATGTGGGAAATGAAAGATGAGGTGTAAGCTGCTTCTGTCACAGGAAGTGAGAAAGGATGCTTGTAAAACACAAGGGACATAAAACATAAATCACAGCTTCACTACAGTGTAGGCTAAGCTTGTAAATGATCAAGTGATCTGGAATGTAAAGAACAGAATCATAAAAGTGATTTCAGGAATGCCTCAGTAGATATATGTGTAGCAAGAATATTTTGATCATTTATCATTGAGACAGCTTGCTGGTACCTCCTATGTTATTGTCCTAATTTTGTAAGGAAGTTACCCTAATGTCATAGTTATTTTACTTGTTCATGAGCAGTTAGGTTGAGATGTTTAAGATCCTTTTGTCTGTGAGTACATTACTTGTGGTCTTGTCATTCATTTGAGCTCCTTCTGCCTGTGAGTACATTACTTGTTCCATTGCCTTTTGCTTGAGCTCTTTTTGTTTGTGAGTACATTACTTGTTTACATGCAGTTTGACTGAGCTCCTTTTATCTGTAAGTACATTACATGTTCACAGGTAGTTTGGCTGAGCTACTTTTGGCTACAGGTATAACTTGTTCCTGTGCCATTCTAGATCCTTTTATATGTGAGTTTATTAACTTGTTTCCGTGCAGTCTGTTTGAGATCCTTTTGTCTGTGAGTGCATTACTTATACCTGTGCAGTTTGTTTGAGATCCTTTTGTCTGTGAGTGCATTACTTATACCTGTGCAGTTTGTTTGAGATCCTTTTGTCTGTGAGTGCATTACTTATACCTGTGCAGTTTGTTTGAGATCCTTTTGTCTGTGAGTGCATTACTTATACCTGTGCAGTTTGTTTGAGATCCTTTTGTCTGTGAGTGCATTACTTATACCTGTGCAGTTTGTTTGAGATCCTTTTGTCTGTGAGTGCATTACTTATACCTGTGCAGTTTGTTTGAGATCCTTTTGTCTGTGAGTGCATTACTTATACCTGTGCAGTTTGTTTGAGATCCTTTTGTCTGTGAATACTTTACTTCTTCACAGGCAGTTTGGCTCAAGTGCTACTGGCAGAGTTTTGCTTATGCACATTTTACTGAATGAAATGGCATTTGAATAACTGTTGCTTTGAAAGAAAAATCTAGTTAAAGTATTTATGGCTTTTTGATATTGGTCAGTGACTATTGAAGACTATCATGATGACAGCTTATATCTAAATGTAATAAGATATCTTGTCTTAAAATGTAAGTGTGATATTCTCCACTCTAGGAAAATAATGCTAGGGTCCAGAGCTAGAAATGTGCAGGTGATCCAGAATATCACATTGGTGCCTATTTGTGAATTGTAGAGATAGCATGCCATATTCAAATGTCGTCCAGGTTGTTGAATATGATGGTGGTAATTATTTAGAAAACATGCAGTACTTTCATTGAAAGAATGTGCCAATATTGTCTAGTGTCAGAGTATTATCTTATGATACAGGCACGATGTGGCAACTGATGAACATTTTAAGTAAAGATTAATGGTTGACACAGTAGAACTTAAAAGCTTTCTGTGAAAGGTCTGTTATTTTCTTGTAGTGTCAACCCTTCAAAACATTAGTGTTATTTTTTTTTTTTCAAAAGAGAGAAGGAGCGCATGAAAAGAGGGAGATAGAAAAGAGAGACCAGACTAAGAAGGAATATTGGTTTACTGACAAAGATGCTAATAAGGCAGTTACAATACAAATAATGATATCAGAGGCATTCTACCAGCTTTTGGAAAGTGACTCAGCAGACAGCACAACGTAACTACCAATTTTCAAGGCAAAGGCAAAAATATGACACTCTCCCTAAGGGATGCTGGCAACAACCTGATCACCAGTCCACAGGACATCAAAGGCAGATCAAAGGAATACTTCCATCAGCTTCTGAATGAAGAAAACCACACAGAAGCTATACTGCCATAGGTACAACCTACAATAAAAAAGGCAATGAGCACATCCTAGAGGAAGTAAGGATAACAGTAAGAAAAATGAAGTCAGGGAAAATAACAGTTCAGATGAGATTACAGCAGATATGATCAAGAATTTGGGGAAATTAGGAGATAAATGCCTTCTGAGGGTCCTCCTAACAGCATGGCTTGAACTGCATATCCTAGGTGAATGGACAGTAAGCATTCTGGTGCCAGTGTATAAGAACAAAAGGGAGCATTCATAACTGTGGACAGTATAGACATATCAAACTCCTGTCACATTGCATGGAAGTGCTGGGCAGAGTGATTGATATATGAATATAAAGAGTAGTATAAACTAAGATGGGAGATAAGCAGCACAGCCGAGCCAATGTTTGCACTCAGAGAGATAGTTGATGAAATGCTAAAATGAGGAGAGAGTCCAACTGGGCATTCCTAGACTTGGAGAAAACATTTGACAAGGTCACAGAAAGTTGATTTGGACAGTTCAGTAAAGGTTTAAAGTCCTAGTCACATTGGTAGAATTAGTGCAGGCTATGTACAAGGACCTTTGACACAAATATGATCAGTGTTCAGACTCACTGAGGTTCTCAGTGGGAGTGGATGTGCATCAGGATTCAGCTCTGAGCCCACTGTTGTTTATAGTGGTGATAGACTACATTACAAAACAAGACAGTGGGGACAGATCAACAAGGCTGCTGTATGCAGGTGATGTAGCATTACAGACACATTCTGCACAACACCGTCAGCAAATGATAGGGGAATAGAAATTCAAAGCTGAATACACATAGGATAAAACTGAGTATAAACAAAATGGCTTCAGTGGCAACAAATAGAGGAGCTCAGAAGATGAGAATTAAGATAGAAGGACAAATGCTGTAAAATATTAACAGCTTCAGGAATCGGGATGTAGTGGTTGTGGAGAAGTAAAGTCTGAATGAGAAGGTCAAAACTAGAATCAGAGGCACTGCAGCTGCAGTATAACAGAAGAATGCCAAAACAGTTGAAAAGTAGGATGTGCAAAACAGTGGTGTAACCAATACTACTGTGTGGTACAGAAACATGTATAGTGAAGGTGGAGCAGTTGAGGAAGCTAGAAGTGAAAGAGATGAAGTGTCTGAGATGAGTGTTAGGATGCACAATGTGAGGCAGATAAAGAAATAAGGAATCAGACCAGAAGCTAATGTAGTCACAATTGTAGAGAAGGTCAAAGAAAACAGATTGGGGTGTTCATGCACATAAGCAGTGAAGAAGAAAGCAATTTGGTGAGGATGATTTGGAAAACAAGACAAAACAAACACTACAAACTCAAATTCATATCAGACAGGCAGGAAAAATATCAAAACTTTTAATAACTGCTTTCATCTAAAACAATTCAGGGACTTTTTTAGAATTAAACAGTAACTTCCTCCTTGTGTTAATATATTTGAACTACCCTATCAATATCAAGCATTAATTAAAAGTGCAAAAGAGCTGTAAAAAGATTAACAGGGTTAACAACTACACTGTAAAATTTGTTCAGGCAAAAATATACATAGGAAATATATACAAAAAATGGACTCATTACATATTAACCATTATAACACTACATCTTTACTTACATGACATAAAATATGCTATCGTGAGCATAAATATGCTTAAAATGCATTATCTCTCTCTCTCTCTCTCTCTATGTGTATATATATATATATATATATATATATATATATATATATATATATATATATACACACACACACACACACACACACACACACACACACACACACACACACACACACACACACACACACACATATGCTTACATCAGTAACCAGAGATGTAAAACTAAGAATGTGTGTAAAAATGTATAAATATAAAAAGGTGAATGCATAAATACTCGCATCATAAAAATGCTGCTTTTTCTTTCAAATCCCTTGAAATGGAAATGTATTAATTCAAACTCACTTCTACACCTGCATTGAGCTTTAACTGACAAGTTAATTCCTTGTATTCCAAAAAATTCTGTGTTGCCTCCACTTTTACATTCATTAACTCTGCCTACAATAAAAAAAAAATAAAAACTTCTTACAGAGATCAAACTTTAGTGCGTGTGCGTGTGTGTGTGTGTGTGTGTGTGTGTGTGTGTGTGTGTGTGTGTGTGTGTGTGTGTGTGTGTGTGAGTGTGTGTGTGTGTGCGTGTGTGTGCGTGTGTGTGCGTGTGTGCGTGTGTGTGCGTGTGTGTGTGTGTGTGTGTGTGTGTGTGTGTGTGTGTGTGTGTGTGTGTGAGTGCGTGTGTGTGTGTGTGTGTGTGTGTGTGTGTGTGTGTGTGTGTGTGTGTGTGTGTGTGTAAGGCATTGTTGGCTTTCCCTGACTTAACATCAAACAGGTTTTCAGAAATCCTTTGTGAAGTCTTCTTGTTGTTTTTCCTATATAATAAGCATGGCTTCAGGATTTTCATCTCCATCGCCTTGTGCCCAGTGTAGTGCTGCATTCACCCCACCTTTGCAACACTACTGTTCATACCACTGGCTTCTAGCATTTTGCCTGACATTTCTAAGGAATACTAAGGTCTCATTGATTTGTACTTAAAACAGTACATTTTTTTTATTCATGATTTGTTTACTGGGAAAGTCCAACTTGGAACAAGCCAATTTTCAGATGAGGCCTGGGGAGAAATGCTCCAGCTGCATGTTTTGTAATGTGGGAGAAAACCCACATGAACACAGAGAGGACATGCAGACTCCACACAGAAGGCACCCCGGTTCATAAAATTGGCTAAGCTTAAACCAGTTAGCAGAAATGGCAGCACACCAGATGCCCTTACCTGGGGAATGCAGCTGGTATTAATGTACTTTAGCATATATCAAAATAAATAAACAAATGCTCAAAGAATCAGTTGGGCATTTAAAATCTATTCAATGACAATTCTTTTGTATAGATCTAGGCAATCTATTTGCTCCCATTTGCCAAAACCACCTTCTCCTAAAATATAAAATATTTAGATATGACACATCTTTTAAATCAGCATTTTAGCCCTGGCTCACTATTAAGCTGTTCCAAAACAGTAAATCCAGATAATGTGAAAAAGACTGGGCCAAATTTTGTCCAAAAATTGATATCATTGTTAAGAATATTTCACCATCATCTGTCTACATATTATCTCTGTTTAAGGTACATCTTCAAACTAAGGCAAAATGTTTGATGCCAACGCGTTGGTCCAGCTTTACTAACAAGTCGCAGCCAACACAATATGTCTGCAACTAACCCAGTAACATAATATGATATTGTTTGCATACATTGAGAGAATTTTAAATTGTAAAAATTGTGTTAAAAATCTGAAAAGCTACCTAGAGATGGAGATATTTGTATAACAACATTGGTTGTTTTCTCTGAGCATGTGTGTTGGTGTGCCCTTTATATGAAATGTTCTGTTATAAGGAGACTTAGAGAAGTGTCTGGAATCACAAGGAATTGGCCTGTAATTCTAGAACTGCATAGCAAATCTTAGTAATCAGTATGTGATGTGGCATCTTTTATGTCTGCAGACTTTATCCACAGTTCTTGGTCAAGTTTTTTACAATTGAATAACCAGACAAGTGTTTAATCTGCATGAGGTCATTTTCTAAAGTATTATAATGAAAAATATATGCAGTTTGAAAATGTGGAACAGAAAAAAAAATCTGAATATCATAGTGATGGTTTAAGAAAATAGTAGTGAGGTAGATTTTTTAAATGAACAGGAAACAGAGTTTCTAAATGTGAAAATATGATCCAAAATTACCAATTAAATTGCATTATATTGTGAAGGAATAGGCCAGACATGGATATGTGCTGCTTTGTTCTACAGAAAATCAAAATAGCAGCTGCACAGTGCAGTAGTAGATTAAATTAATAATATCAACAACAAGAAAAAAATAATGAAAATAAGAAATGGATGGGAATAAAGCATACATCTGTGAACTATGGCTACTTAAAAATTATAAAATTCATCAGGAAGAAACAGTCATAAGAAATAAGTCAAATAATTATCTTGCAATTTCTGCATTGAAAAAATGTACAGTGTGATGCATTTGTTAATATATTTATATGATAGAAGGAAATTGTTCTATTTGAAAAGTTATTTTATATCCAGGCATGTAGAGAAAGTCTCACTTACACAAATTATTTTATCTGTCAGGAGAATTGTACAGACATTTGCGATGTTCACAGTAGGAATATTAAATTTTGTGCAGTTTAGCGTGATATAGGGGTTATTTCATGATGCCTTCACATAAAATAAGCAAAACATTTTAGCTATTTAGTCTCACTGCAGTAACTCAAATGCCAGTAAGTAATTCCAGCAGAGTAATTTGGGAATTGTTTTAATGTGCGTTGTAAATTGCTCCTGGAGGTAATTAAACACTCCACTGTAATTCTTGCCATGTTACATTCCCAGCAGAGAAGTTTAAACCATATCTTCATAACTCTAAAACTCAATGCTCTTTAATAAGGACATACTATTTAATAAAAAAAGTCAAGAAATATAATTTGCCAGTTAAAATGTAAATCCATATTTCCCAGAAATAATAATTTTATTATTGTCATACTATACAGCTTCACTAAATAGACCCAAATTCCCAATATGAAATTATTTTATTTTGTGTGTATCCCAGTTATTACCAAAATTTGTCTGTCTATTGCTGTATCTGTTTCTATAGCCATATGACATATTTAGAGAGACTGTCAGCTTTAAAGGAAATTCTGTGCACCTGTGCTGACTGATGAAGTTGTTACTTTGTTCCAATTTTTCTTTTTAGTGACATTTATTTTACCTTTACTTTGCTGATGAAAATTAACTCACTTTTACGCTTTATTAACCTAACCTTACTGCTTGTGAGAAACTTGGTGTATATCACACACACACACACACACACACACACACACACACACACACACACACACACACACACACACACACACACATCAGAATGCATTGTGTGTGGGTGTGTGTGTGTGTGTGTGTGTGTGTGTGTGTGTGTGTGTGTGTGTGTGTGTGTGTGTGTGTGTGTGTGTGTGTGTGTGTGTGTGTGTGCTTTCTTCATTAATTTACTTACTTATTTAAGTAAGTTACTTATTTAAGGTCTAGAACTATGCCCAAAGATTCAGAAACAGTTCCACCACTTTCACTAAGAGATGAGTAAAAAGGTGCAATTTTCACAGTGCAGTATTTTATGATTCAAAGAATCCATAGCAACAATGACAACATACCTTGTTTCAGCTTATTTGTATGTCCCTGAATTACCATTAAGTACTACAAGTACAGATCAGCACTCTCTTACAGTAGTTAACATTGGCAGTCCATGCATCTCATTGGCACAGAACCCCCCCCATTCATTCTCCCACACAAATACACACACTCACCCATGTACACACGTGCACTTTCACACCCACGCATACATACACATTTGGTAAGTGCCCTTGACGCATGATTGCAAAAGCTATCCCTGCCCCTTAGTAGTCCCTCAACAATGTTGCAGGAGTTGGTTTTTAATCTGAGGGATTGTACAAGTATTAACAACACTAACTCCCACATACACACACATTCACACATTCATTCCAAACACCCACACACAAACACACACACAGGTCCCTCTCCACCTGATCACACTCATGGAAACATTCACCCTTCACCCATATATACCCTTCCTCACACACATACACACACACACACACACACACACACACACACACACACACACACACACACACACACACACACACACACACACACCTCAAATCTATCTCTTCACAAACCCCTCCTACTGCAACCTTCCAGACAGATGCATACTCACACATATACTCACACAGTCAGCACCTCACATACACTCATGCACTCCCCTCCCAACACTCTCTGGCCCTGCTACAGTGATACATGAACACAAGCTTTTGGTAGTGCTCATTAACACAAGCAGCCACATTTAATTTATGCAGCCAAGCAATCGTGCAAATGTCTTACCACTGGCAGTTGTGGGGTAAAGCACATGGCTAATTAACATATGCTTCTTTACCGCAATGCCACATTAGCATTTACTATGTTAGCAGGGTTAGCTCACCATGGAACTGCAAGTCTTCATGTTGCAGTACAATGGCCAAGATGTCTTTAAATCAGAAATAGCACCAGCTGTACTCCTAATATACACCAAGTGGTATCCTTTCTAAATTGGGCCTATAGTGTGTATAGGCTATAGGCACAAGTCAGAAGAACACAAATGCAAATTCAACTCACCATGAAAATAACAAATATAAAATGTTTACACTAAATAAGAATACATGTGTATATATATATATATATATATATATATATATATATATATATATATATATATGTATATATATCCTGGATCATGGATTTGCACTCGTGCATTCAGCACATTGGGCAACAATTGCCCTTCAGCACTCGTTTCCATAGCAGGTACAGGTTTTACGGGATTGGGTTACTTTAGATATATATATATATATATATATATATATATATATATATATATATATATAGTGTGTGTGTGTGTGTGTGTGTGTGTCTCTCTGAATATTAGTAGTGATTGGTACTGTATGTATGTGCTTTGACCCACCCCCCTGCATGACTTACTAATGCCTGTTAACCATAACCCTGCACCTTCCGTTTGAAAAACTCTCCATAATACTAGCAGTAATAAAGATATCTCAGACATACAGATACACGCACACACACACACACACACACACACACACACACACACACACACACACACACAAAAGTAAATCTATCCCCTCGCTTAACCTAACTCTTATCATAACCCACCTATGCTTGCACATACACTCCCACCCCCAATGTAGAAACCTTCAGAATATTTGAAAGTTTTGACATTAGTTTCTCAGATCCACACTCACCTTACCCACGTTTTTGATGCTCTTTTCATCCAGAGTCTTTTCAGAGTCGTTCACTCTGTTGATGAGTAGCCAATTCAATGGTGTAAATGACAAGTCATATTTAAATAAATACATAACTTAAAAAAAAAAAAATATATATATATATATATATATATATATATATATATATATATATATATACATATATGAGACCAAAAATCCTGCTCTTGAATAATTAAATATCCAAACCAGCCCCTCATATACCTATTAAGGCAGGTCATATATGCACCAAATATAATGAGAACTGTAAAAACAAATCCCCTTAGCGGAATACCCATATAAATAAACAATGCTTATAAGAAGTCTCATTCTAATTACTTTAAGAGCACATTTAAGCAAACTAACAAAGAGCTTAAGGGGACTATAAGGAAGCTCAAAGCTGGGTATGAATTTAAAATAGTCATTAAAACCAAAAATAACTACAAAGCCTTCTTTAACTATGTGAGGAAGATAAGAACTAACGCCAACAATGTTTGGTGCTAGTCCACAATAATACTACACTCTCTGACCTCAAGGAAATAGAAAATATCCTAACTAATACATTTAGTGAAAATTTTGCTCCAGGCACAGTTATTTTTATTCCACAGGTTCAAAAATCTCAGCCTCCCTCTTTAATTACTATGGAACAAATACTCTCAGCCCTCTCAAAAACTAAGAATACTTCATCCATGGGTCCTGATGCTGATTATCAGTGCCAAGTATGGCCTTTCTGAGCCCATACTTAAACCTCCTTAATCTGAGCCTCTACACTGGTTACATTCCTGAAGCCTGGAAAACAGCTATTGTAATGCCATTACACAAGGGTGGCCCAACCACAGACCCTGCTCAGAGAAAAACAGCTCTTATACTCACTTTCTTCACTTGTCTGGAGGAAAGTAGTTTTTTTATTCAGGCATGTCCAAGGGTCAGCTCACAGTGCTCTCTCCTGTCTATCTGATGAATCTGGGCATCCTGGGGCAATGTAGCAATTGCCTCATGTACACAGACAACACTTTCCTCCTACCACCCAACACTACAACCTGTGAGAGATGCACTTATCTAGCCAAACTGGAGGTAAAGCTCTCTCCAACCAAGACTGAACTTGACAGTCAAGAGGAGAAGGTAAACACTTGCACCACACCACACTCATCACATAGTCCCACTAAACCTACACCACCAAAATCCACACATAGAAACACACAAACATTCGTGGAGGCTCTCAATAATAATCTCCTCAAGCAACAGAGACCTCCAAAGCAGAAATGCAAGCAACCTCCACCACAACCTAAATGTCACATAGCCCACAGACTCGGTGTGCCACTCAACCACAGCCCATAAGGCAAAACAACGTAACCAACACACTAGTCATAGGTGACTCTATACTCAGGCACACTGATGTCCCGCTCACCAGGCTAAACAAAGAGAAGTTTACTGTCAGCTGCCTGTCGGGTGCCAGGATCCGCCATATAACCCACATACTCAGATCACTCCACAACAAGTACAAATATGACTCTGTCATTGTCCATGTTGGTGTGAATGACCTGAGACATACCTCCCTGGATTACATGAAAAGAGACATAGAAGAGCTCTCCTATCTTGTTTCCCAGGCAGGTATGACCCTAGCCCTGAGTAGCATTCTGCCATCACCCAGAATGATACTGCAGTACAAGGACAAAATGATTGACTTCAACAATTGGCTAAGCTTCTGGTGTCATTCTAAGGGGATCCAGTATCTGTCGGCGTGGGACGACATGGTCGACAGACCACGATGCTTTGCCAGAGATGGCCTGCACCTGTCACTCCTGAGATTCCGGATACTGGCTAAGGCTCTTGCTGCCCCTATAGTGCATTTGTTAGGCAAGGTTCAAATGACAAATTCACCACTGTAACAGGAACAGGCAAACAAAAACTGAGGGTAATGCTACTCAATGCTAGAAGTCCATATCTCAAAATGCACTCCCTCGAGGCACTCCTTAAAATGGAGAACACTGATATCTGTGCAGTGACTGAGACCTGATTTAAGGCTCCAGAGACCACCCCTGCATTACCAGGCTATAACTCATACCACACTTTTTGGCCACCTAACCTGGACAGGAACACTAAAGGCGGAGGTGTGTCCATATTCATTAAGGATATCCAAACCTCTAGGCTAGTTGCTCAGCATAATGCATCCAAGGTTATCCAAGTGCAACTAACTCTGGGCAAAACTGCAATCCAAATTGTAACTTGCTACAGATCCCCCACCATGCCCCAGGATTCCCACTCCCTTTTCTTGATATACTGGAAAATATTAGGGTTAAACCAAACACCCTAATAATGGGCGATTTCAACTACCCCACCATTAACTGGGAAAACTACTCATGTACCAACTTCTTCACTCAACGGTTTCTGGAATTCATAAATTCCAATGCCCTGGAACAACTTATCCACACCCCCACCAGTGGCAACAATATCCTAGACCTAGTCATTACCAACATGAGTGACCGGTGTTCCACACCTGAAGTCAACTCCTCATTGGTCAGAACCAGCCATAAGCTAATCACCTTAGATATCCACATCCCGCCCCCACCCCCCATTAAGGAAATCATGGTAAAAAATTTCTCCAAAGCCAACTTCATGCTTCTTAAGACAGAAGTGGCGAACTTCATGATACCCATGCAGATGGACAATACAGTTACGACTGCTGAATCCTATACAAATGCACTCTATAAGCACTTACATGAGTGCATGGATTGTGCTATCCCAAACAGAACCAAGACTCTATCCTTCAGAAAAAGGAAGCTAATCTGGTGGTCCCCTGCCATAAACAAACTCTACAACAGAAGGAAGAAACTGTTGCAAAAGAGAGTAAAATCCCATGAGTGGAGGAGTTCCCTGGTCAGCCTCAGTAAGAAGCTGAGATCCCTTATAAGATCCTCTAAAGCTAGCTACAAAAACAAAATCGCCACTGATTCTAGGGACAACCACAAACCATTCTATAGCTATGTCAAGAATCTCAATGGCAACACCCAGATCTGCTCTGAGTTACAGCACAACGGCATGAAAATTACAGAACCAACTGATAGTGCCAACATCCTGAAAGATAGGTTTAGTGCTAACTTTACCCCCCTTTCACTCCCTAAAGGGCACATATCTATACAGGAATAATGCAGAGTCCCTGTAATTACAACTACACAGGTAAAAGCTGCACTCTCTAAAGCCAAAAACACAGCATCCATGGAACCGGACAACATCCCAGGCTGCATTTTACATGAACTGGCTCCCCACCTAAGCACCATGTTCAATCATAGTCTCGCATCAGGCTTTGTGCCCACTGAGTGATGCACAGCAACAGTTATCCCACTCCACAAAGAGGGAGCCACCGCTGATCCCGGGAACTATCACCCTATTAGCCTGATGAGCCTGGTCTGTAAGGCCATGGAACGTATCATCATGGAACTCATAAACAAAGACACTGGTGACCTCCAAACTCTGGACCACACCCAGTTCGGGTTTGTGAAAGGCAGATCATGCTTCCTGAACCTGATCGACTTTTTTGAGGCAGTCAAAAAAGCTGTAGATGAGGGTAAGGTGGTACACACAGCCTATCTTCACCTCGCCAAGGCTTTCAACACCATACCCCATTTTGGAATTATAGCTAAACTCACTAAACTAAGTATAAATCCCTGCATCACCAGATGGGTTGCCAATTGTTTGAATGACAGAACCCACACTGTAAAAGTTGCAGACTCCAAATCTGACTTCAAACCAGTGACAAGTGGAGTACCACAGGGTTCAATCCAGGGACATCTCCTGTTTGGTATCTACTTCTCTGAAGTAGGGGCTAACACAGAAGGTCTTTGGCTAATGAAGTTCACAGATGACTGCAAACTAGGAGCCATAGCTGATTCCCCAAATGATGTGGACATCCTACAGAAGGGCCTCACTGAGACAGATCCCTGGTGTCAGAGCCATGGCCTCAAGCTCAATGCCAAAAAGTGCATTGTCATCCCCTTTGGTAAAAATTCTGTACCCATGAACTACCACATAGGTGGCAATCTACTTAACGCTGATTGTGTGATAAGAGACCTGGGGACCTAGGTGGACAGTAGTCTCTCCTTTGATAATCACATCACCACAGTAGTCAGAAAATCCTTCTACATGGCACATCTCATCACAAAAGGGTTCTCATCTATGAAAAGCGGTCATTGTTCCCCTCTACTCAACACTCATTAGACCTATTATAGAGTACAACACCCCTTTTGGAATGTACCTCACAACATCTGCAGCAGCTGGAAAGGCCACAGTAGTACCTCACAAAGAGGATTAATGGCTTCAAACACATGCCCTACACTGACCTCTCAAAAAACTCCAGCTTTACTCCATAGCATATCGCCTTACTCCATGGTGATCTCTGCCTAACATATAAAGCTATGTCAAACCCAGAGCTATTGGACATGCTACACCTAAAGAAATCCCAATCCCTCCAAGCTACACGCTCTAGGGACCTAAACCTTGTCACCACAATAAACAGGACATGCTGGAGGGATAGATTCCTGTCCCAGAGACTTCATATACTCTGGAACAAGCTACCCATTTATGTCAAGCAAAGTTCCTCATTAGCACTCTTCAAGAAACATCTTGATAAGTGGATGGGAAATAGGAAATACACCCCAGGGATCACTTCTGTGGCTCTGCTCGACAGGGGCACAGGAAAATAATTTTCTTGGGTGGCCTAAGCCAGGGAACCTTGTTGGCTAGGCTTACTTAGGCCCTTGGACCAATAGCCTAGTACCTGCCTATGAATCTATAGACCCATTAGGTTCATTAGCCTCATATGTAAAACTATTGAGCATATTATCTCAGACCTCATTAATCAGAACATTGAAAATCTCTCATCTCTGGACCTCATCAATTTGGCTTTGTCAGAGGTAGATCCTGCCTTTTTAACCCCATTAATGTCTTTTAAAATGTCACCAAAGCAGTGAATAATGATTATGAAGTCCACACAGCATATGTAGACCTGCCCAAGGCCTTGGACACTATTCTCCATGCAGGTATTATTGATAGACTTGTAAGGCTAATTATAAATCCTTATATTATAATGTGGATATCTAAGCTTGTGTGGCAGAAACTCATGTAGTTAGAATCTAAGCTGCCACTTCAGAAAGCAAAAAAAGTTACCAGTGGTGTACCCCAAGGTTCAATATTTGGCCCTCTCCTATTTGGCATTCATTTCTTAGACCTTCAGACTAGCCCCTCTGGCATATGGTTAACTAAGCTTGAAGATTACTGCAAATTTGATACTGTTTTTTGAACTTCATCTGACTCACAATTGCTCCAACATTGGTTCCAGTGATGGCGAACCTATGACATGCATGTCAAAGTTGACACATACCATGACATTTTGGGTGACACAGCAGCGATCACCAACATCCAGTTACCAAAGACACTGCTTTTGCATTCGTTGATCATGTAAAGTGCACTGAATTATTTTGTGCCAGGGGCTTTTGACATGCCAAACTCAAAAGGTTTGCCATTATTGGGTTAGACCATGTTAACAACTGGTGCAAGGACAGTGGTCGCAAATTAGGTGCAAAAAAATGTATTGTAGTTCATTTTGGTAAACAAAACAGTTTCAGTTATCATACAGGTGATGCACCCCTCAGTTCAGACAGTGTTGTAAGGGATTTAGGCCCTGTTGTTGATAATTCCTTATCTACAGTCATTCTGAAAGCCTTGTAGTTGGCTCATCTAATTTCCAAGGTCATCTCCACTAGACTCAAAGAAGTCTTAATTCCCCTTTACTCATGTCTTACCACACCCATTATTGAATATAATTTTTGACATGTATTCTCTAATCCGTGGCCTCAAAAGTCTTAGTTATCAGGAGAGACTGTCAGCCCCTTCTCTATACTCAGTCTCTTACAGACTCCTGCATGGAGATCTATGCCTGGCCTTTCAAAACATGAAAGATCTAATGCTATTTGACCTCCTATTTCTTCACAGAATGAGTTGTACCTCAAATACTTAGTTAAAGGAACTAAACCTTCCTCCTCAGATAAATAAGACATGTTGATATGATAGATTCATATCCCAATATGTTCCTGAGTTCGGAAACAAACTTCCACTACATGTCAGTCAGAGTATAACCTGTGCCACCTTCAAGGTCATCCTATATAACTGGTTGTGTAGCCTCACACTCTATCTTTTTTCGATCTTGCCTTGCCCTTCTTGAAGCTAGAGGTAAATTTAAAAAAAAATTATGTATATATATATATATATATATATATATATATATATATATATATATATATATATTTTTTTTTTTTTTTTTTTTGACTAGGCATGTAATGGTCTGCCATCAGATTTTTCTAGTACTTACCTATAAGCCTATGAACCACAAAACCCTCTAAAATTGGCCTCTTCCCAGCAAAACCATAACTATTAATGGGTCTACTGTCAATGTCCGAATCATAGGCTCTCCATGACCTCTATCTTTAAGCCAGGAACTAAAGTGCTTTGTTGTTTCCACAGGCTGCCGCTTACTTCCAAACTCGAATTTGAGTTTGGACAAGGTGCAGTAGCCATGTGGAGAGAATGTGGATGCCAAACCTTGTCAATGACATATTCAGGTTTGAGCAAGTTAAGTGTGACAACCATAGGGAGGGAGAGGGGTAGTGGAAGTGTAGCTTATGTTTTCTGGCAGCGATATGGAGGTGGATTTAGGTTTCGTTTGTGGGATAAGTTTTAGGATTAGGGAGCAGGCGTAGAATTTATGGTTAAGAAGTACTTCAGGGCTTTAGGTTTAGGGAGGAGAAGGGGAGTATTAGGATTAGGGGGTGGGAAAAGAGCTTTAGGTTTAGGGAGCGATTGCAGTCTTTATGTTTAGGAAGCAAGAGTAAAGTTTTAGGTTTAAAGAGGGATTGGGGATTTCAAGTGTAAGGGGGGGAGTAGAGTTTTAGGTTTAGGACAAGGAATCAAGGATTCAGGTTAAGGTTAAGGACCAGGTGGGAGTTTTAGAGTTAGATTTATGTTTCTGGTAGGGATATATAATTAAGTAAGGTCATATGGTGGGAGGGCTAGGTTGATAAGTAGGATTTCTGAGTGCCATTAATACACTGAAGATACAGAGCTCTACAGGACTGAAGTTCTGACCACAAATGCAGTATCAGCATTCAATACCTGTAATGGAATCTGATGATCAAGCTTCGTAATACTTTACACTCAGAGGAGGTTGCTGCATCCACACTGCCTTAGCTAGGCTCTTTATGCTCTGGCTGCAAGCATAAACTGCTGTGGCAAGGCCTTGTTTGAGATCACAAAAAAATGTGCTTTACAGACAGGTTAGTCACAACGAGGAATGACCTGCATGTTGGCTAATTTTCATGTTTCTGAATTGCACAGTATTGCATATACTAATAACCGGTACTTTACTTGGGTAATCACTGCTAGAAGCCCATGTACTGTGTTGGAAAAGGCAACCCCACTCACTCTCCCGCACACACATTCAAACACATATACAGACACACACACACACACACACACACACACACACACACACACACACACACACACACACACACACGCGCACACACACACACACACACACACGCACACACACACACACACACACACACACACACACACACACACACACACACACACACTCCCAAAGTTACCCGTGAACTTCGTAGTACAAGAATACTGGACAAATCCTAAAATAATGGTGGGACAGAGGCCTAAAAGTAGAGACAGATTTTAAATATTGCTCTTGTAAACTTAGTAAATTTCTAGAATAACAGGATTTATGTTAGCGTGCATTTTCTGAAAGGATATGAAGATTGAAATTCAAATATATGTCATTATTTAGTGACTTCAGTCCTCAGTGATTTCCTGAAAGGATATGAAGATTGAAATTCAAATATATGTCATTATTTAGTGACTTCAGTCCTCAGTGATTTCCTAGTAAAGCACAAATTTTATGGAGAAAACACCAAAAATATGATTACAAAATCTGGACATTATACAGAATTTAGGACAGTTGAGAGGTATGCTTCTCAGCTGTTCCTGATTTTACAGAATATCTGTGATTTTGCCTCTTATATTAGCCATGAGTTTCATCACGGGCATATACAGTCATCCAATAATGCCAGACATTATAGTTTTGCATGTATTATTGCTCGTTTGGTACATTATGAGACACATTGGGCAGTATTAGCATTACCTGCTGAATAATTCAAACACATATGCAACATCAGTGCAACTATGGAAAGTCAAAGAGGACCAAGGGTTTGTTTGTGTCTTTTGACTTTTCCCGGTTAGGGGTCGCCACAGCAGAACTCCAGTCCGCTAATGATTGGTAGTGGATTTTTATGCACCGGGTTACCAGCCCTGATGCCCCATTCACGTATGCCTCCACACAGAAGACGCTGTAGCTGAGAATCGAATGGGACAACGTCTTGCTATGAGGCGACAACTCTACTGCAGCACCACCACTGCAGTAAAGAGGACCAAGGGTAATAACATTATTTTACTGTTAAATAAAGTCAAAATTCAGAGCAGAAAATAATGAGTATTCTTAAAGAAAACTGCCACTAATATATATATATATATATATATATATATATATATATATATATATATATATATATGTATATATGAGTAGCTCAAAGAAGTTAAATTACAAATTCATATACTGCCTGAGGCAACACTGGAAGCCACAATGAAATATTTAATGCTGTTCATTTATGTTGCTGTGAATAAACATGGAGTAGTATAAAATGGCACAATACTCCAAAAACAGTGAACTGTAATTTGTAATTCCTTCTAGTTATTTAATGATTGCCACTGGTGTATACATTCCACATATGTCTATTTACAACAGCATGAAAGAGGAAGTGGGGAGTTAAAGCTGTATATTAGAAGAATATGTGTGCTGTTACAAAGTTAGCCAGTACTTTATTACATTTGTAATTATTTAACTTGTTGTCTCCAATTCATCTTACTGAAAAAAAGTAATACTTAACCTTTTTCTAATGTATTACTGGCAATACAAGTATTTCTAAGTTTTTGACATTCTTACAATTCTTCCGGAGTGATGTTTAGTAGTTTATTACATTCCTTTTTTATTCTTCTTACAGTTATCATTGCAGGAATATATTTTCATTTATCTATTACTGCGTTGTTGGATTTCACTCCTTTCTTTGCAGATATACTTTCTGCATAGCATTTTATTACAGCAAATTGTTCCACATCATTTTTAGAGCAACACAGAGGAGAAAGCTAGCCATGTTTTGAGATGTTTGAACACCTTGACTGAATATAGTGAGTCACTGTAATGTGTCTGGCTTCTTCTAGTAGCTTTTCTGATAATTGCTGTCAGGAGGCAATCAGAAATCATCTAAAATTCACAGGTATGAACTTTTTTCAGTCCCATTACTAACTATAAATAAACTTGACCTTTTTGGCTATGGCATCAGTGGTTAAAGCAGGTCTAAATGAGCTGTATTCCTTTGCACATTACCCCTGACATTAACATATTAAGCAGTAAGTAAAGCTTTTTCATATCAGGTGCTTTCTGTGGGACTATGTCTCTCATAGCTGTAGTCTAAATAGGCTTGTAGGAAGCACAAGTAATGCAGGGTAAAAACTGACTGCTACCTATATTTACCACAGAGCCAGTAGGTTAAAGTAACTGCAAAAAGTGAAAAGCTTTACTTTGTGCACCCCAAATGTGGTCCCATTATAGACAGCAGTCTTCCAAGCAAGTAATAATCTTCACCAGGGTGAACAGTATAGGGAGATAATGGACCATCATGCGGTGATGAGAGGCCTCCCTGGAAGGTCCATTACTTCTGTGCAACACATACCTTGGTGTGCATTATTTAATGTAGAAAATTGGCTGTCTGCTGAATTGTTTTGTATTTGTTTTATCATTAGTAAATATATTTTTGATGTAAGCTATTTCTTCTGATAATGTTTCAAATTTGCTATAGTATAGGTAACTGTTTAAGAAGGATATGATATGTTATTGCTGAGAGAAGTATTTTACATCCAAAATATTAGATATGTAACATTTTAGCAATGTCTACACACAACACAAACACACATGGTCACATGCTTGCACTCCCCATGCTACGTATATATATATATATATATATATATATATATATATATATATATATATATATATATATGTGTGTGTGTGTGTGTGTGTGTGTGTGTGTGTGTAGTGCGATCTTGGAGTTAGAATATATAGTTGGGGGTGTGTGTGGGGAGGCACAAAACCCCACCTACTTTGGTTTTATATTATGCAGTTTGTTTTTTATTGTTCACTAAAACCAACGTAGGTGGGGGGCTTCACCCCCACACCCCCCCAGCTATATTCTAACTCCAGGTTCACACTACAGTGGGGAAAAGGACAAACACATTTTACTTGCCATTTTCTAATTGTCGGGCAAATGAACTGTCAGACAAATGAAGGTGACCCATATATACTTTGGAACCTATTTACCCAGAATATCTTAAAAAACACAGATCATTATAGCTTCAAAAACTCCTAAAGGAATATCTTACTCAACAATGGTTATTCTCCTTTAATACTCTTGGCTAATTTCTCATGCCTTCGATAAAATGCTTTCTATTCTGCTATCTTCTTGTCTTATAAAGAATAAATAATCAGCAGTCCCAGGAGTAAAAGCTCCGTAGTTTAAAAACAAGTAAATAATGAAAAAGTAAATGACTACGGGGCTACCATGGAAAGTCACAAAGTATAAAACCAGCAATACTGCAAATCATATATTTCTCTATATATCTTCGTGGCAGGTAGTAAAGCCCATATACGAACTGGTTCAAAAAACAGGTTTATTGTAAACGAGGTAAGTGCTTTCGCTAAGGAGCTTCTTCAGACCTATCAGTTAACAGATTAAAAACAGAGAATATATACATCTCAGTCAATATCCACCAATTAACAAATCATAAATCAGAGCAAACTCTTAAAGACATACAGGCACAATACCAAATAACAAATCTATAGAAATTGGAGTCTAAATAATGTACATATCTAAGTAAATCACTAAAAACAGACCATATACATATAATATATATATATATATATATATATATATATATATATATATATATATATATAACATGTATATTTTAGAATAAGAACGTATATGTGCCCATAAAAAGCACTCAAAAAACTCTCAATATAGGTTAGTCATTTGCTATAGAAATTGGAGTCTAAATAATGTACATATCTAAGTAAAGCACTAAAAAGCAGACCATATACACATAATATATATATATATATATATATATATATATATATATATATATATATATATATATATATATATAACATGTATATTTTAGAATAAGAACGTATATGTGCCCATAAAAAGCACTCAAAAAACTCTCAATATAGGTTAGTCATTTGCGTAGTCTCCTCCTCTTTAAAAATGGTTTGATGGATGCCCGCTCATTCAGGCCCCTACCTCTATCAGCCTTTAAAGTAATTATCCAACAAGTTTCTCTATATTCTGTATAGGTTCTGATATCTCCCTCTCTAATACTAGTGTGAACAGATTCAATGACTCTAAAACTAAAAAAGTGTTCTGTACCTAAATCACTGATATGTTTAGAGAGTGCATTATTAGGTGACTCCTTCTTTATATTGTAAAGATGTTCCCTCATAAGGTCACATAGGGCTCTGTTGGTCTTCCCAACATAAAATGCTCTACAGAGAATGCATTGAGAATAACTGTGATCATACTATAGATAATGTGAGGGGACCCATATATGGGATAAAGCACTTAGGAGCTGCCTTTGTCCATTAGTCATTTAGGGGGCATTCCTAAGTGGATACATTTTTTGTTTCCCATCCATAGATCAAAGTTGTGCTTCAATACGGACAGGGATGATCTTTGCTTTATAAGGCTGGAGAATCTGTTCCTGGGCAGCGGAATCCTCTGCTTGAAATACCGATCCCTATAAACAAATTTGTTGATGTTGCAGAAGAGGTTTATATCCCTAGACTGAGTATCTCTGATCCCATTTGACTTGCTGATATGCAGTAAATTCCTTAGTGTTGGGTTGGAGGTTGCCTTGTATGCCAGACACATGTCATGTCTTAGTAGTCTGTAGGATACTTAGTATAGTGCCAGGGCTTTCCGCCAGTTCATGTAAGACATATTGCTTAGGCCTTGTATCCTTTTAGTAAGGTGTCTCAGTGGGCTTTCCAGTTGTTGCATGTGTCTGAACAGGTACATGCCAAATAGGGCATTATATTCAATTGTTTTGCTTTGATCTGTCATATGCACTCCCAAATAGTTCAACATAACTGACAAAAATCAAACTAACAAGAGTTTAACTAATAACCACACCATAAATGTGGAAGAAACAGCAAATGCCCAGATAAAACTCCACAGATTTATTACAGACAGTTAAGTGCTTTCTTCCCCAAATGAGACTTCTTCAGAACTGCCATTATTAAAACACAAACCATTTAAATAGATCTCAGACTAATCATGTGACATCCAGTCAACCAATCAGTTTTGTAAAACAATAAAACTTATAAGACTGTATATATATAAACTAAAATACAAATATATAAAGCAGTATAAGAACAGATACATGTGACCCTGAATGATATATGGATTCACATTAGAACAATAGCCTGTTTAGTTTGCATTTTGAATGTATGCTTTGGGTAAGGAAATAATGAAGATAAATAAAAAAGATAGCTGTCATCCGAGACATGTATTTATTTAACTTCCCACATACTTACTGAACCTTTGAAGGACTGATTATAATTCCTTCTTCTTCACTAGACAAGATAATGGCTCATAGTTCTCGTAAGTGTCTTCTTCATTAAAGACCTCAGACAGTGATATTATTCAGGTGTGTGTTACAGTAACTAGTGTAAGATGTTAGCAGTACATCAATGTGCTATTGTCAATGTTCTGTGCACAAGTAAGCTAAAGATCACTGTAGTGCCAAAGTGAATGCAGCTCTCATTGCATGTGTATCCAAGACTTCCTCAGAGGAAGTCCTGGATACCTAGGGTGAAAGCACTTAAGACAGTTAATAAAGTTTAAGAGCTGCAGCTCTACACATGTTTTCTCTTCATTTTGTTTTCTAAATTTTGTTCTGGTTTTGTTTCGTACATTGCATGTGTAGATTTATTTAGAAGGTCAAATTGGAGAGAGAGAGAGTGAGAGCCCTTTTCTGTAACACCAGAAAAGCCTGGCTACTTGAAGTATCGATGAAGAAGGGCATATAGACAGTTAATATCCTCCAGCTCTGTGTTATCACAAAGGCTGATACTGACATAGGGTTTTTTACTGCTTAGTCACCCTCAGTGGAGGCTGGTGGCTTACAGCATGCAGGCTACAGATTCAGGAGTGTGGATATACAGCATTAATCAGACATATATGAGGAAATACTTATATAGCTTTTGCATTGACATGATTGTACATCAAACTGGTAGGGAGGGAAGAATAATGGGTGCAAAATGAGAACATAAAATACTCACCCTAAATGGTGATAAACAAGGCTCTTCACTTTAGACAAACCCCAATGACTCAGGTCAGACAGGGAGGTTATGGAGCTTTCTTTGAGATTATTTGTATTTTGGAATTTACTAGTATGCATTGAAAAAATGAAGGCAACTACAAAGTGGTATGCACATTTATTCATGCTCTGCATAAACCATATTATAATTAATTAATCAATAAAATATACAATGTAATCAATAAAATATAAAATTTAAGCAGATTTTAAAATTCTTTTTCTGTTTGTTTTATTTGGAAGCCCCATCAGTAATCAAAAGCTGCCTGAATTTTCCATACAACTTTTTAATTTGTTAAACATGTTTCTACTTATTTGCTATGATTATCTTTATGTCTTGTAACAGACAAGCGTATAGATTCTGTATCATTTTGCTAATATAAAACTCCTTTATTTCTCCTGGCATTACATTAATAGTATTCATAAAAGAATAAAACACTTTATTGAGATTTTAAGTTCTATGCTTTTTTCAAATGTTAAATAGATACCAGAAAAGAAAGATGAAATATATTGCTGAGAATATCCTTTAATTAAAGTATTTTATTGGAGTAGGTTTCAACACATATTTTCATTTCATGTCTAGTGAATAGAAAAATTAATAAAATAGATACTGCCATTAGAAAAAGTTATGGTGTCAGCATTTTGTTTTACATATTACCCACATGTGGCTATCTCAACGGACTGCAATGTCTGGTTTGGTCCACTATGACAGTAAAAAGATGTTTGTTGAAGACAAAAGGTTATATAAATAGTTATAAATACATTCATTGCAAGCCTTATTAAATCATAGCTCTATTTTATGAGAAACATCACCCTTAGGTTCTACAAGTTAATTCATTTTCCTGTATTATATTATTAACTGAATGTTTCAAAAGCTATTTTAATAATTTTAGAACTTTGCTAGTGAGAATTAAGAACCATGTTAGCAAACCTATCTGTAATAAAAGTTAATTAATATGTAGAACTCATTCAATTTCTCGTATTCTATGGAATCTATTGATTTTTTTTTTTCAGAAAAGGAGTGAGTCAGGTTTGGATTTTGAATCTCAGCTGTACCAGATTTTGAAGCCTCAACAAGACAAGACATCTTTCTTTGTCTGTCACAAAAAGTATCCATATTTGCTTTCTTATTGATTTTACTTTACTTACCTGATACATAATAACACCCAGCATTGAGAAACACAAGCATGCACACACACACACGCACACACGCACGCACACACACACACACACACACACACACACACACACACACACACACGCACGCACGCACACACGCACACACACGCACACACACACACACACACACACACACACACACACACACACACACACACACACACACACACACAGTTTTACTATTTTTATGGCTTGTAAATATGCTTAACTTAAAACATTTTTGTACTTTACACAGTTATGCGTGTAACACATACATGAGCACACTCGCACACACATACTCACACACACTGTTATGGCATGGATAATCATCTTGGCTTTTTACATCCATGTACTTGATACAGGTACAGATACAACACATACAAACATTACGTGCACACACACACACACACACACACACACACACACACACACACACACACACACACACACACACACACACACACACACAGAGTCATCATGTTTACACATTTTTATGGCTTGAGTAATCAGTTTGACTTATAATGTACATCTACTTAATTTACTTATGCAAACAGCAGAAACACTACCTTAATATTTCATTAACATAATATGAGTAGATTTCCTGCTCTTTAAAGACATTTTATTCTAGAATTCATTTCTGTGCCCTATATCCTTCCAGTGTGTAATACCTACAGTGAAATAACAATGTCATACACCATCTTCATAAGTGTATGCATCTATAACATCCATCTACTTCACACAGGTAAAACACATACAAACATGGCACATGCACACACACAGACAAACACACACACACACACACACACACACACACACACACACACACACACACACACACACACACACACACACACACACAATCCCCACATTTAGGTATTTCTACGGCTTGTATAATTAGCTTGACTTATAACATCATCCACTTTACACAGGCACACATACAAAACACACAAACACATACAAACACACTCACAGTCATCACTTTTATTAATTTTTATGGCTTGGATAATCAATTTAGCTTGTAACATTATTTACTTATACAAGCAGTGGAACTCTTCTTTAATATTTCATTAACATAATATGAGTAGATTTCCTGCTTCTTTACCTACATTATATTCTAGATTACGTTTGTGTGTCCTATACCCTTCCAGTGTATACCACCTACAGTGAAATAATGCTGTCATAGACCATCATCAAAAGCATGGCTACCTTCCTTGCTGTTTGCCTATATCATACTCTAGATTTCACTTATATGCATTATCATTTCTATGCTCTATACCTTTCCAGTTTAACCACTAGCTGTAACATACTATTGCTCATATTTATAGTATCTGTAAAATTATATCACCAAACCTTGCTGAGAGACTAGACATGTTTTCCCTCAACATTTAGGAGAATTTAGTTCGTTAACAAACTCATCAGTTAATTTTCTTTTTTTTTTTTTTCCTTTTTTCTCTCTTTAATTCAGCACTTAGACTGACATATATAAATAAATGATAATTTGAATACTTGATCTTCTGTTTTTTTTATTTTTTGGTACCTCTCCAGCTAACAGTTCCACATTACTTGAAGTCAAACTTTGTATCCTTTATGAATTTTCACACTATATTATACACAAACACTCATGGAAATAAGTCTGTATTAAGAGTTATTCACAAATCAGTGAGCAATGGAGGAATGAATCGAATGAAATAAAAATTGTCACACAGCTAAAACACTGAATGAGTGTGGATTGTTACCTGTTCATAGCACATTTAGATTTTACATATGCCTCTAGTTTATCATTATTCTGGATAAAGAAGAAAAAGAGAAATCATACTAATTTGTTTAGGAGATTGTAGCAAACAAAGTCCAAAGAGCATTATTGAAACAACCAACTGACACTGTCACCAGAGACACCCAAAGGAAGCATTAAGTCAGGGGGTCTATATCACATTGTTGAAGTTTTACAACTTCGAGCGCTATATGGTCGAACCCATATGTTCGAAGTTGTAAAACTTCGAAAACTTAAAAAATAAAATAAAAATGATAAATAACTTACTAGGTGGTTGTACACAGGGTGTCAAGCCCTGCCTGCAGCCCTCACATGCCCCACTCCTTAAATACACCAACTCTGAGACCGCACTACAATGCAGTACAGTACGGAAAGGGAATATTTGCCTTTACTACACTGTAGTGTGATATCGGAGTTGGCATATTTAAAGAGTGGGAGGTGTGGGGGTTGCAGAGGGGGCTTTCCCCCCTGCCTACAACTGTCAGGTATGTTTTTTATTATTTTTATTTTTTTTAAGTTTTCGAAGTTTTACAACTTCGAACATATGGGTTCGATCTTATAGCATTCGAAGTGCTATAGACCCAAGTCAGGTGCTTCCAATCTAAATCAGTAGAAAAATAGACACTGACATACGTAGCTGGACAGTACACTACCACAGTTTGGGGACATATTGTTCACTGCAGGAAAAGAAAACCTTGATAGAAAAATTAAACTACTTCATTATGGCAGGGCATTCTGACACGGAACACATTAGAAAACAATTCTAACCAGTTAGTGGGATACAGAGGCATTTAGATGGATATAGGGGCAACAAATAGTGCATAGAATATCAATTTATGATTAAATACATGTATTTTATTTAGTTTCTCATAGTTCCTTTTTCAATTAGGTGCTGACTAAAGAGCTGTTTCTAATAGAATCTTGTTTCCAGAATGACATTGCTATATTTCATAAATTCATAAAGTTGTCCAACTCAATGCTAAAGAACTTTATATCAATTAATATCTTCAAATGGAGTAGAAGCCTTTTCCATAATCATTACACCTTAAAATAGACTGTTTTAAGCTATGATTAATGCACTCTAATGTATTTCTTAACTGCCAGGCTTTGCAGTTTCATACTGCAAAATAGACATTCATAATTTACTTGGGCAAACTCTTTATTCTGTCCTATCAACCCAACGGCAGACAGATTCACTACATGTTCTGTTGTGTTCTGTATCATAGTGATTATTACAAATACAGCCATTTTCTTTAAACATCCTAAACAGAGATTGGTATTAGGGCCCCCTAACTTTTAATCAAAGCATGTTATTCCCATTCAATAAAATGACGATTTATTAATTTTTATATTTATGTTGAAGGCTGTGCGTCAGGGCTGGTAACTCGGCCCGTAAAAATCAACTACCAATCATTAGCAGACCGGAGTTCCGCTGTGGCGACCCCTAACCGGGAAAAGCCGAAAGACGCAATAAGTAATTTTTATTATAATTTATTTTATAATGTAATTATTTATGTAGTGATTTTAGGCTTACTGATACTTAGTGGGACTACAATCTTCATGTGTGAGAGACAATGTGCTGAGACAAGTAAAGAGCTCCATGGTTCAGCCTTATTTATTAAAGTGTTTTTTTCCATATTATCCCTTTCGTGATTTTGGAGAACCGCCAACGTAACTCTCTTTGCAATTAATTTTTGATCAAATAACATGCTTTGATCAAAAGTTAGGATGTCATTGTATAAAACTTTAAGGGTATCCTCCTATTTTCTATTAGATAAAGCAAAGTGCCTGAAATTTTAAACTAGAAATTTCGTAGCATGAATGAGTTGGGATACTAAGTACAGGAATTCTGTGCATAACAAACAAAATAAGATTACACATTTGAAATTCAGAAAAGAAGACAAAGCCATTGACTGTTTGACATATGGGAGCCATCTTAATCCATTGTTGTGATATTATTTTGTATTATGAATAATCTCTGTCAGGACATAACCATTCAGTTAGGTCCTTTGTATGTTATTAAGTTATCTACTCAGGCAGGATTTCAGCTAATGCACAATGAAGAAATTTTGTTATTGTTTGAAAGCTGGAGAAAAGCAAAGACAAAGTGCCATCACTGGCAAATCTTATGTCTTATTAAGCTGATTAATGTGACTCTATGGGAGATGCTATAACAGCTTCCAGTAATTAGTGCAATTTAAGCTGATATTGAAAAGAAAGCACTGGAATAATGAATTAATGGTTAAAAACTTTAACTCTGTGCTCATTTTTCTGCTGCATAACATTACTATAACTTAACACCACAAGGAAAGCTAGCTGTGTATGTAACTAAATTAGAGCTATGGCAGTAGAAGGCTAAACATGGGTTGATGCCATAAATTCTTGTTGTTGTGGTTCCTGTTAAGGTACAGTAAAAACATGATCTTCCCTATAGCCTGTTTTGATATGAAACTTATATTTGTCAAAGGTAACTGAATGTAAGCAAATCATAAAGACAGTAGTTCTGGGTCCTTTGCATTTAATGCAGATGTATGCCACTTTGTTAGACATCTCTGTGTAGTGAATATGGGTATAGCTGTTATAGCAGATATCAGTTACATTTAACTGAATTAAAGAGAAAATATTTATGGGAGAAAAAATGGAACATAAAACATAAAACTATAGCAAATGTGCAGGCTCAATACACATAAATAAAAATAACAGCACAGTCAAGGAACAATGCCTTAGGAGACATAAATGTATAAAGCAGATCATTTTAATATGAAATCTCCAAATATACAGGCAGACAAGTTAAGTGCTTTCATCTTCTTTTAATAAATAGGAGTTCATCAGAAATAATTTCTTACATGATCCAACTCCTTATATAAACTTATACCAATCAGAAAATTGTGACCTTAAAGTTACAGTACACAATTAGAACTAAGTTCAGAAAAAGGTAACAGAAATTAATTGCAAATATCAGTAATAATGTTCCAGGAAATCCAACGAAACATAGTCACCCTGTATAAAATTGAAAATATTTAAAGTCTAAGCCAGTTTTAAAATATTAATTACTTAACAAAACTGCATTTATCATTTAATTACCATGTTTTAACCACATATAAAATAAAAATAATATAATAAGTCATGTGTATTTTGCCTATAAACTTACAACTTAGCAGTATACATATTAACTACAGAAGCTATAGCAATGTGTTCATTTAACCAAGGAAGGCTTCCAGCATTAAGCCTAAACAGTCACAAAACTTCCTTGTATTCCAGTTTATTTTCCCATACCCCCACCAACACACACACAATTTCTAAAATAATAAATAAAAGCTTCCCTGTGTAGTGAATATGGGCATAGCTGGTATAACAAAATATTACATTTATATGTATTATGGAAAACATTTATGCAAGAAAAAAATGGATAAATGTCCCACCATGCAAACTGAGGGGGATGGCTATTTTTATTTATTTATTTAAAGAGATTTTCAAGTAAACTGATTCTTTATAGCACTCATTTCCCTTCTTCCTGAGTCTAAAGCTATATTATAGGAGCTAAAACTAACAAACAGCACTCTTTTGCAATAACATTTTGATTGACAAAATACAATGGACAACCACAAACTCTAAGTTACAGTTAGTTGTTATGTCTTCTGTACTCTCAATGTCTATATTATTTTACTATAGAAATTATAGAGTTTAGCCTGGCCTGCAGCTCTGTAAAATGCTGCATCACAATTTTAAATAGAGCATTTTCCTTAGCCCATGTTTCTTTTACTATATCTAGCAAGCATCTGAAGTTCCATATCACACTTCTTACATGTTGAATCCAGATAAACCATGGGATATTTTTCCCCTCATAGCAAAGAGAAGCAACTGAACCATGTGGCCCCAATTTCTCCCATACAGTTCCACAGCCTTTCATAACTTAGCCTTTAAAGTGTTACTAAAGCATGCAACAACATCATCTCTCTGAGGGTGTTATACAGATTTTCCCAGGCTGAGACTGCAATAAGTCTAATAGCATAAGTGCTCTACAATGGTTAACAAATTAAAAAAAAATAATAAAAATAAAGTAAATGCCAAGAAATACATAGCTATCATCTGCCCATCATGATTTCCTTTGTAATTATCACACTGACAACTCATCCCCCATAGTTAGGGATCTGGGACCCCTATGTCAACAAGGAACTGTCCTTTGATGACCACATATGTATTATTGTAAGGAAGTTCTTCATCGTAGAGCTTATATCTAAAAATATAAACACACAAAGGGGATCTAAAGTCTTTCTTGTAGCATAAATAGAAAATGTTGTAGTGATAGGTATGTATCACAGAAAATACCTGTTGTTTGCAACTGTCTTCCACTCCACATAAAGAGAAATATTTCTATTACTCTAGTCAAATATAATTTGGATGAATGCATGGAAAACCACAAACTCATTCCCTGCTTAGCACCCATGTCCCTCATGAATAGGGGTAACATATCTTTGTTCTGCCCCCCCCCCGGTTATTGATATGCAAAATATAATGGCTAAAACTAACATGGTAATATAAGGCTAGGTTTATTAAGATTTTCAAAGGCCAATAACTTTGTAAGTATCTATGAACCTTTAACTGGTTTATTTAAAAATGACACATTTCTCACATTACTCCTGATATAAATGTGATGATTTGGTCAGTAATTTCTCCGGCAGGTCCTAAAAGCCATACTGGTTATTTTGTAATGACTTTTGCATAACCCTTCATAGGGGGACTGTCACAAGAACTTTGTTGCATGATCAGTGATTATATGAATTACTCAGTTTTGTAAGCAAATCTACAATGACCATTGTTGTTCTTTCAAACAGTATTTTTGTGATGGGCAAGGGTATCAAAGGGCTCTTTACCTGTGGGGTAGGGTCTGTCCTCTGACATTTTGTGCAAGCTGCACAAGCCCTTTCTATTTCCTTCATAATCTTGTCCAGTAAAATTCTGGGTAAAATCCTTAGTTTTGTCTTATGCATTCCATATTGATCATCCAAAATGTGGCTATGTGTTAATATTGTTATAAGTGTTCTAAATAGTGTTACTATTAAAATCTGGCTCAGTGTCTAGTGATTTTCTTTAGGCAACTTATTTCTTAAATGGAAATATGGGTATGAGGTAGGACTGTTCTGCTCAATTGTTTCTTCTTTCTACTCTTGCTATATTCTCTCTTCAGGTCTCCTTACTACACTGTTTTCCTACTGAACCCTTTTGAAATTTAATTGGCTTATTTGTAGCTCGTCCAGGTCAGTATTATTTTCATATGAATTCTAATTCTAATGTGAAGTGGAGGGTGTAGCCTCTTCTCATTTAAGTACTGGTGCAGGTTTTTCCCCCATTCATCTTGTTCATTCTGTATAAAATTATTCTGTATAAAATGTGAACTGTAAAAATAATTTTCTTTCATAAGGGGTTCTGGGAATTTCCCTTTCATTTTTTCAATAGTTACCCTGAGGGTTCTGCTTCTGGTTTACACTGGTGTAAAAGGGAGAGGTGTAAGACTCTGCTCAAGTTCCTCCTTCCATTTTCCTTCACTGTGAGATTCATCTGTTAGCAGCAAGACAGGAGGTGGTATTTATATTCCTTGTTGATTTTCATGTACAGCATTTTATGTTGGTAGAACAGAACATGCTTTGCAGTATAGGATTTATGAACATGTCTGTGCCAGTAAAAATAGATTTAAAGAATTCACTACATAGGTATAGCTAGGGTTGTAACACTTTTTTAAAAGATTGTATCTTATATTTTGGAAAAAAAGTGTGATCTCATCACAGAGTACAGAGTTGGGAGACAAAATTAGAATACAGAGAATTATAGTAACCATTACTACTTAATGCAACATAATTCTGTAGTTTAAATGCTTTTGTTTTTATTGTCAGTCTTGTGAAGCTCAAAGCAGCCAAGCTATAACAGTTTTTTTTGTATTTTACAATGTTTTAAATCATATACATACCTTTTACATCTCTTTAATCATGTATTAAGGCATTATTTCGTTAGAAGAAAGATCATACGATTTATTTGAACTTTGTTGAGAAGGAAGTGTCTCTTTCTGTCATATAATTCAGTTGAACATTATTAAAAAAGAAGGGTTTTTTTTTGTTTAATATGTTAGATCAGAGGAAGTTCTGGCACATTTGGGAATAAAAGTGCTCATCAACTTCGGTGTATAAATCTCAATTTGTGGGCATGTCTTTGCCAGCATTATATATATATATATATATATATATATATTTTTTTTTTTTACTATCATAAGTGAGAAGTGCAAAATGTAAATCTATCAACTCAGCTGTTGACATATGCGACATATGGAATATTAATTAACTCAAAATGTCACAAGAGACATTGGTTCGAAACCAGTGCGAAGATTTCAAACCTTAAACATTTTTAATCAATACCGCAACTTCTCCACTTACCTTCCCTTCCAGTTACATGCCACCTTTTCAGCAGCACTAATGTACCAGTTCAGTACTGCATGGTGCTCTAATCACATTTTGCAGGGGAACAAGCCCCCTGACCCCCACACCCCCTGCAACTTCTATATTCCAACTCCGAGATCACACTATAGTGCAGAAAAGGGTAAATTTCCCATTCTGCACTGTACCATAATCTGTAGTCATAATAACGACCACTTCTAAGCAAATGCACAGTAGCATTCACTGCAATGGATGCTCTCAGACATGTTTGTCAGCAATACGGGAATCAGTCATCTGGCAGTCGGCATTCCCATGTTCGCTGAACCATCCTTCTTCATTTTAATAGTAAACCATATATATATATATATATATATATATATATATGTGTGTGTGTGTGTGTGTGTGTGTGTGTGTGTGTGTGTGTATGGTTCTACTTCTAAATTTTGAACTTTCAAAACATGCTCGAGACCACACTATCAAAGTTTAGAAACTTTGAAATTTAAATAAAAGATATAAAAATAAAAAAATCTTTTTTTTTTACATTTTTGTGTGAAGGTCAAGCCCCCCCCCCCTGCACCCTCAACACTCCCTGCTAATTAAATATACCAACTCTGATATCACACTGCAGCGAGGAAAGTAGTAAATATGCCATTCTGTGCTGTACGGCGATCTCCATTTAAATGATTTGACGTTTCAAAACTTCGATCTTATGGTCTTGACCATAAGAATGTCAATGTTTTGAAAAGTATGAAATTTAGAAGTAGTCACATATTCTAAATTTATTTAAAAAGAAAATGTCAAACTTTATTTAAAATGAAAATTTCAAAATTTGTTTAAAAGAAAATTTCAAAATTTATTTAAAAAGAAAAATTTCAAAATGTATTTAAAAAGAAAAATTTCAAAATTTGTTTAAAAAGAACTTTCAAAATGTTTTTAAAAAGAAAGATTAAAGTATTGAGCATTGTTAGGATGTGTATTTCTATATATTTGAATACACAGTTTAAATGTTTCTTTAAGCTGGTTTTATATTTCAGTTTAGTTTAATAACTAAAACATTCTTTGCATAGTTTTAAAATTGGTTCTATATAGATTGAATAATTATTTAATTAATTAATTACTTAATTTTTTGAGGTTTGTATAAATAACACATGTGACTTGTTCTTATTGAGTCTGAAGAAGTCTAACACAAAATGAAAGCACTTACTGAATGAGTAATGCTGTGCTTGTTCATTAATAAAGCTACATTGTGACTATTTTATTTCTTGGTATTGTCGTTGTGTTGCTGAGGTCCATTTTTGCAATATATATATATATATATATATATATATATATATGTATATACAGAGAGAGAGAGATGTTTTTGAATGCTGACTTTGTTATGTTGCTTTTTTGGGGCAGTAGAACAGTTCACACAGCATGGGCCAGATTTTCCTAGCTCCATATCATTCAAATGCCACCAAATAAATTTCCAAACTTTCTTGCATTTTTAGTTTTTCAGAGGTATACCTGTTTTTGGGGTTCCAAGTCAGGTTATTGGTTGTCCTGTTGTAGTGAATAGCTGTTGTTGGTCTATGGTTTGACTTCTTTCTTGGAAATCTATATGAGAACTATGCAAGTGTTTGTCAGTGGCTGCACCATTTTCTTCCATTTGTTTTGTTTTTTTTTTTTCATAAAATTGTCACAATAGTTCAATGCATTTTGGTACTAACTAAATAACATAATAAAATTCTATGAAATAGAAGATAAACTATGTAAGTTATTTAAAAAGGCCGGAAAAAAAGAAAAAAAATTACATAATTGTATTTCTAGCAAAAATGGAAACAAATAAACAGTAAAGGTATATATATATATATATATATATATATATATATATATATATATATATATATATATATATATATATATGCAACAATTACTAAAATTATTGAGAGTAATAGATGCTAGATGTCAATGAGAGAAATCACTTTATTACAAAAGTTATTAGTAAATAATTTAGGCTGAATTCTATATTCCTTGACTTTTTTTTCGTTATAGGCAGTTTCCTTTAAGAAGGATAAAAGTCTGCAAAGTTTGGAAAATTTCCATTTCCTACTGATACTTTTCTTTACATTTGGAAGAATAGTCCATAATAAGGAAAGATTAACATTGTTCAGTATAAAACGATTATTAATATTGAATAAAATTAATGATTTTGATGAAAATTAGTCAGTAAATGAAGCTTGTAAAAAGTCATTTAGTTTACACCAGAATTGTTCTAGTAAAGGACATGAATAAAATATATGAATCCAGTCAGCATTACATTTCTGCAGACATCTACAACAAATAATATTTTTATTCTTTCCAAAATTAGCTAACTTGTTTGGTGTTAGGAATACTCTATGCATAAATTTCCTTGTAAAATATATGCCAGTATTCTGACCAAGAAGTGTTTTTAACTGAAGATAAAATGTGTGTTTTACCATCTAAGGATAAATGAGGGAGTTGGGCCATTATGATATGGTTCCAATATTTGTCATGCAGTTTTGAAGTATATCTTATAAGAATTACATATAGTTTTGAAATTAAATTATCAAAATGTGACTTATAATAAATAATTTTATAGAGATTAAACAATAGTTTACGAATGTCTTTGCAAAAGGAGTTGCTAAGGGTTATGGAAAGATCTTTAGAATATGATAGTGTACTTTGTAAAAATATCTAATCATGTGATTTTATTTATTTATTTTATTTATTTATTTTAAATTTGTTGACCGGGTTTGTACGGCTAAGCTGATAGCCACTTTTTCAGAAGATGCCCAGGGAGAAAAGCTCCACAAATTTACAATAAGATTTTAATAGAAAAATTATATTACAAACAAAAGCATTAACATTTTCAAGTTGGAACAGTAAAAGCATAAACATGTCAGTTTAAGCTGACATTTAACTTAGATATATGCAGAAGCAGTATGCAAAGCTTGTAAATACGGGCAAGGTAGTAACAATTAGTGAAGATCATACAGGTAATATATATATATATATATATATATATATATATATATATATATATATATATATATATATATATATATTATATATATATATATATATATATATATATATATATATATATATATATAATATATATATATAGAGAGAAACATTTTTAAGGTACAGTGACAGATAAATACTTAGATTAGATGACTAAGAGAGCAGACACATAACCAAAGTAAAGCCATTGAGGGCATAACAGTAAGCTATGCAGGAGAGGAATAAGTTTATGTAGGGTGAGTACTGTGCCATGGCCTGCAACTTTTTAGGCAGTCTTTAGTGTCTGATTTAAATTCTTTGAGTTGTTTTAGTGATCTAATTTTCAATGGAATTTTGGTCTTGGGTTTATAGATTTGTAGTAGGTCTTGGTCAGAGTTTTGAGAAGACACGCTGGGACAGAAAGATGGTTGGTGCAAGACAGAGTGGATAATATGAAGCTGAGAGAGGAGAAGCTGGTGGGGTAATTCTAGTCAGTTTAAGTGATGAGAGTTATTACTCTGATTCACAGCAAATCTGGACACTTTGTTATAGGTAGTTTCCAGTTTAGTTAGAAGAGAGATTTGGAGGTTGATGAGGATCTGAGAGCTGTACAATAAGCTTGGTAGGAGATAGCTATGAGAGAGAAAGAGAGAGAGAGAGAGAGATCTAGAGAGACTTTGGCTTTATTTGATAGGAACTTTTTATTTCTGTATAACAGACCAAGTTTTTTGATGTTTTTTCTTAATAATTAATTAACATGCAGATCAAATTTCAGATGGTCATTTATCATGACCTGTAGTTCTGAGTTGGGTTCATCTGTGATAGGTGTTTTATTTAGATAATGGATAGCAAACGTGGATTTGAGGTGGTTTAGGTTTTTTGGGGAGAAAAAGTTAGAGTTTGTTTTTTTGGATTCAGAATTAGCTGATTGTTAGAGAGCCATGTTTCAACAGAGTTGAAGGATTTCTGAGTAGTAGAATTTAAGTCAGAGAGGGTGTCTGCAATGGTGATGACTGTAGAGTCATCAGCATATTGGTTGAGGGTTGAATGAGGACAGGAGGTATAGAGTAGATTAATAAAGATATTGAAGAGTAGTGGACTTACAATAGATGAATCTAAAAAAATTCCACCAAGGCACAAGAAATACTAAAAATCTGCAAAAGGTGCCAAGGGATACGAAGACCACCATCCAAATGACAATGAAGGGTGCTTTTGGAACATCTATTTTGGTTGAATAAACACCCTTCACTATCACTTGGCTAGTGGTCTTCATATCTCTTGGACTTAGAATACATCTTCGGGGAACACCCATTTTGATAGGGAGTGGAGGGGAGAGAGCAAAGAGACATTTTACCAGTTGTAGTTAATCTGTGAGGTAACTAGTAAGCCAAGCAGTGGCACAGGTGGAAAAATTAAGGTTAGTCAGTCTGTCCCAAATAAAGGACTGAGAGACTGTGTCAAATGCTTTAGAGGGATCCAAGCATGACACTAGTTTATTGTTATCTCTGGCTGAGAAATAGTGTTGAAAAAGCATATGAGGGCAGTAGTGGTGCTATGTTTGGGATGAAAGCCATGTTGTGTGGGGGTGAGCAGAATTTCATGAAGTAAGTGTTCCATGACTTGCTTATGCACACATTTTTCTAATATCTTTGAGAGGGGTGACAGGATGGCTATGAGTCTGAAATTGGAAATTTTTATGGAGTTACTTCCTTTGTCTATAGGTAGAGTACAGAATTCTTTCCAGACAGAGGGAACGTTTGATTCAGAGATATAATGATTTAGCAGTATGGAGACAGGGAGGGCTAGGGAGTCTGCTGCTACCTGAAGGAAGTAGAGAGGTATATTATCAGCAGATGTAGAACAGGGTTTTAGTTTGCCAAGTAGAGATTTAATGTAACTGGTAGGTATTGGTTTAAGGGAAAATGTGTTAGTAGAAGGTCAAGTGGATTTGTAGTGTTAGAATTAGAGACGACAGGACATATCATTCTATTAATATATTCAATGAAGTACGAATTGAAGATAGAAACTGTTTCTTGGGGTGTATTTGTTGGGCAGGGATTAGGAGATGAAGGGTTACCGGGATGCAGTATTTGATTTATTGAGTGCCAGAATTTCTTGGGATTTGATCTTTGTGAGATAGGTGGGTTATTATATAAATCTTTTTGTTTTTGTTGATATGTTTTTTGAAAGGTTTCTGAGTTTTTTATATTTTTCTAAGTGGGTGGGGAACTTAGTTTTTACCCAGGATTTCTACATTCTGTCTCTTGTTTTCATCAAGGTGGGGTAGCATTAGTTAACCAGGGGGATATGTTAGATTTGACACGTACTGTGTGCAAGGGTGCTAATGAGTTTAGAATATTTAGGAAGGTTGAGTTGAATGATTGTACTGTTTTGTCTTGAGGGAGATGGTACAGAAAAGACAAGTTTATCTTGGAGAGGAGGGTATTAAAGGTTACTGGGTTGAGGTTTAATAGATTGGGACATTTGATGTATCTATGTGGTCTGGAGAAATGTGGAGAGAATCTTAGAACTTTAACTGAAGAGTGATCAGTTAGAGAGTCAGACAAAGTTTCAGCGTTGTGATATTTATGTGGATCTGAGACTAATATCCAATCAATAAGTGAGTCAGAGTTGTGAGATTTATTAGCATGGGTGGGGGTAGAGATAAATTGAGTATAGCCATGCATGTTGATACATAAGGAGGAGTTATGTGAGTAGAGTAATAGCCAATTTATATTGAAATCCCTTAGGATAATGGTTTAATTATGTATGTGTTGAGTAAGCCAGGAGAGAATATTGTCACTAGGTGGTATATAAATGGCAGCTTCAGTAATAGTAATATGATTGTTAAGTTTAAGGTTGGCAATTAGGAGTTCAGCAGGTAGAAAGGATGTGGTTGGGTTATCTAGTGATGTGAATGTGAGATGGTTTGAGTAGATAATGGCTACTCCTCCACCTTTTTTATTTTATGGTCTAGTCAAAGTATAGTATACCCTGGAAAGAGAAAGTCTTTATCAGAGTTTGGAGGTTTTAGCCATATTTCAGTGAGGGTATTAATATCTGGGGAGTGAGTTGACATCTGGGCATGGAATTCACTAACTTTATTTAGCACACTTCTAATATTCATTAAGTAAAAAGATATATATATATATTATTTTGGGGGGGACAGTAAGGCATCCAGTGACAGGGTCAGCTGAATTGTCGACAGTGACAAGAAAGTTTGGCCTGGATTTGGATGAATATCATCTGATAGTACTAGACTTTTAGGGATGGTGTTTATAATATAGAGATTAGGGTAGTAGAAGATAAAGTTTATTTTACTTTATGGAGAGTTTATGGGGAAAGAGATAATGTTGATTTTGGGAAGGAGAGTATTTGTAGGAAAGATGGAAGGGGAGATTTCAAATGAGTGAAGAAGATATGAAAAGGAATTTGGGTGAGTGGGTGTTGGAGATAAATGTTCAGGTGTTATCTGGATGTTATAAGAGGTAAGAAGGAAAAGTAGAAGTAAAGGAGGCATGTAGAGGTGAGTTAGAATTATGTTGGTTAGGTCAATGAGATAGTTATGTAGTAGTAAGCAAGAAAGAAGGAAGTAAATTGTTATACATATATTATTAAAAGTTTCAAAGTAAATAGAGAGGAATGATGGATGACTGAAGTAGAAGGTGAGGGAATAGGTGAATTAGTTAGTCAGTACAGACTTGGTAAATATCTAGATGGGAGGTGTAAGTAACTGGACTGGGTCAGAGGACAGGAAGGGGAGGAATTGGAGGGGAGAGGAAAAGGAGAAGTTAGGTATAAATTAAAGGATATAGGGGGTAGGTGGGAATGGGGGTAGGGTAGGGGAGCAGAGTGAGCCCAGGGCATAGCAGAGGGAGAACGGAGTGGGAAGATTCATGTCAAGAGGCAGACCATGGCAACAAAAAACAATTAATCAGTAACCAACAAAAAGTTATTTTAGCTAGTATTAGTAAGCTTAATGGTTATTTCAATGAATCCTGTGCACAGAGTGAATCCAGGTAGGTGTCCTGCACTTGGTGACAGCCAGCAAGGAAGTAAGTGTGAGATCTCTGACATAGAATGCAGAAGTTAACTGCTGGCCAAATTAAGTGAGAAAGAACACAAGCCGGTAGTAGTAGCTCAAGGTTAGCTGGCCAGAAAATCAGGATATTCCTCCAGAGCTGTAGTGCTGAGCAGGAAGAGGGAGGAGGAGAGGGCCTAGTAGCAGACTAACTAAGCAGGGAGTGCACACCATTAAAGCAGATAGTGAAGAGACAGCCGAAAGCTTCAGTACATATTCAGCTGGGTAGAATGTACTTTCTTCAGTTAAGTATCCAGTTAGAACTCGAGATTCCCGATCTTGGTTAACACTGGCAGGCTATGTTAAAAGCAGAGGGGAGAGTCAAGGTACAAGAAGAGAGGACAGCTGAAAGAATGTGAAAAAGAAAGAAAAAAGAAAAGGTTAGCACTACAATAGAGACAATATGCTTTACTTAATTCAATGTAGGAGCTATATCACTGTTCAAAAATGGTGCAGCAGTACAAGTTTCATATAACAACAACAGAACATGGACTGTAACAGAATACAAAGTTATAATGTAGCAGCAACAGTTATAAGATGTAGCAATAGTAATGAATATTATAGCCACAACGTTAAACAAAAATATGGTAGCAGTTCAATACTGTACACATAGGACAAACATTCCTTTCATAGGAAAAACATCAATCAGCACAGCCAAAATAAATTAATCTCTAGTTAGCCTTAGTCAATACAAATTAGATAAGAGATTAATGTTTGAGCTCTTACGTACTTAAATAACCTGAATGACATAAAACAAGCAAACAATAGAGTGCCTACACTTATGATTTGTTATACTCAACAGCTGCTTTTCTCTATGAGATATAAGAATTGCGTGTATGAGCCACAAGAGAAGAACAAATCCAGGACACTGCCCTACTGTACTTGCTCACAGAGAAAATTAACAACAAAATATAGTTATCAAACAGGTCAGCAAAACCTAATAATTGTAGTACATGTGAGCCAAATAATAAAAGATATGACACTTACAGTGGTGGCACTCCTCACTAGCAAGATAAGATGAGCTATGGGACACTATATGTTTGAAAATGGTGGCGTTTGGGTGACCTATATTTGTAACCTAGCTTCCACAAGTAGAATAGGGAAGGTCTCAGGTGAAAAGCACGAGAGAGTTACAAAGCTTGTGGTAATACAAACATAAGGAGAAACCAGGTCAAGACAGACTGCAGCAACAAAAAAAAAAAAAAAACAATCAATCAATAACCAACAAAGAAGTTGTTTTACTAGTATTAGTAAGCTTAATGGTTATGGCTGTGGATCCTGCACACAGTGTCAGTCCAGGTAGGTGTCTTTCATTTGGTGACAGCCAGATAGGAAGTAATTTTGAGACAGAGCTATGCCATAGAATGCATAGGTTAACTGCTGGCTAAATTAAGTGAGAGAGAACACAAGCCAGTAGTAGTAGCTAAAGGTTAGCTGGCCCTAAAATCAGGATCTTCATCTAGAGTTGTAGTGCTGGAGTAGGGAGAGGGAGGGTGAGGGGGCCTAGTAGGAGACTGACCAAGCAGGGAGAGCATGCCATTAAAACAGATAGTGAAGAGACAGCTGAAAGCTTCAGTATATATTCAGCTGGGTAGAATGTACTTTCTTCAATTAAATGCCCAGGTAGAACCTGAGCTTCCTGATCTTCCTTAACACTGGCAGGCTATGTTAGGAGCAATGGGGAGAGCCAAGGTACAGGAAGAGAGGACAGAGTGGTGTCAGTCCTCACTAGGGAGCTAAATGAGCTACGGTATATGTTTGACACAGGCATTTTAAATCAATTTATTCTATAAGTTGATGTGCTTAAGCTCTTGAAAGCATTTCCACAAACATTTTTTATTTATCATGAAGTGATGATGTTGTTATGACTACCATTTTTTTTTGTAATACTAAAGGGAGTTAAAGTTTCAAACCAAATTTTGGTACCAAGATTTGAAAGAATAAATGTTTTGAAGGGATTGATTATAGAATTTGTAAAACTAAAATATTGTAGGTGAAGAGATGTTATATTTAATAATGTAACAAAGAAAGCACCAAAAATGTTAGTTTGATTATTTAAAGATAAATATCTAGGAAGGTTATCATTTTGTATAATTGCTAGATGTAAAGATTTCCATTTAGTAGTATAATTTATATCAACCCAGTTGAAAATAGTTTTAAAGACTGAGGCTTTAATATAGGTATTAATATCAGGAAAATTAATTCCTCTTTAATCCCAAAGTCTGATATAATGTTGATAAGCTATTCTGTTTTTATAGGGAGACCAGAGAAATTTTAATAGAAGTCAATTTATATTACTGATTATATTATTTTCTGGTTAACTTTAACCAATCAAAATCTCAGTAATTAATATTAAACAAAAAAGAAAGCTGCACCTTTTTCTTGGAGAGCAGCAGATGAATTCAGTAAGGCCATATTAGTTTCATTAGAACCACAGTTATTATTTGTTTATTTATTTATGTATTTATTTATTATTTGAATAAAATACAGCAGTTACATTTTCAGTACATTTGAGTTTTTTGATTCAAAGAAAATTTCACCATAGGAAAATTTATTTTCAAAGCAACACTCCTTACTGGCAGAGGGATCCCATTTGCCAGAGCAAATCCCCTCCTGGGTAAAATGGGTTTTAGTAGTTTTTAATAGTTCATCCTTTACATGCAGCTGGAGACTCATCTTCAGAACCCCTTCATATACTGTTTACCTTGCTTAAGTTTCATACAAGTAGAGGCAAGCCAATCATCCACATCAAGTTACCACTTTAAGATATAGATGTTCAATCAAGCAAGTAGACTTGCATTCTGTCTGAGTGAAAGGAGCAACTTGGGTAGATTACTTTGAAAATTCACAGTTTATAACAAAAATGTTTTTTTCTGCCTACGTTCTTCACCAAGTGACAATTTGTTGTGCTTCACTGATAACTCAGTCTTTGTAACCTGATTTCAGTTTTAAGGTAAGGTTTATTTACAGTAAAGAACATAAATATTTTACAAGTAAAATAAAATAATGATGTTGTATAGGCAGTCGACAAAATGTTATTAATATGAAAATACATGGTAAGCATTTTCTTAGAAAAATCTACTTCTTCAGACCATAAATAAAAACTAAAACATTCACTCAAATGTTTAAAAATAGCTTCTTTATAAAAAATACTGTCCATTATTACCAAACTGCCTCCCTTATCAGCAGGTCATATAGATACGGATTCATCATTCTGTTTAAAGACAATGGCAGACTTGGAGATATCTGTAGTGAGACTATACATAGGGAGCTATTTTGGAACTCGCACTTACAAGCTGACAAGGAATGAGGCCTGAATGATACAGTCTCTTTAAAAACCTAAATTAAAGAAAAGGAAGGATTAATACGTTTTTTATATTGTAATACCTTGTGATTTGTACTTGCTGTTTCATTGGTTAATGGATCTTATCAGTTTTGTATCTATTTAGATATGTTTTAGTTTTTATTTATGGTCTGAAGAAGTAGATTTTTCTATGAAAGCACTTACCTTGTATTTTTATTTTAATAAAATTTTTTCAACCACCTGTACAGCATCATTATTTTATTTTACTTGTTTATTTTATTTTATGTGCTGTTGGTTTTCCCTTGATTTGTTCCAATAACATAAATATTTTCTTGAAATAACAGAATAGAAAATTCACTTGAATTATGGCACTGGTCTTTTTAACCAATAGTATTCCATTACATACACCCCCACCCCCCACAAAACTGATCAGAAATTGAACAGTACACATAGATATGTTTCCTCCTTCCACAGACTTTTTCATGCAGGTAGGAGGAATTCCCTTCATTTCTCCTTTGCAAGACAACAGCTCCTTTCCTTTTCTCAGCTGTCATCATCTTTACATGTAGCTGGAGACATCTTCAGAACCCTCTCTAAAGCTGGAGGCCAGCAATCTAAGTCTTTTGAGAAGCAGGGCCATGGTATATTTCTAGGGACAGCTGCTTCATATTAATTTCCTTCAACAGTTGCCTCTTTCTGGTTTGCTTGCCAGGTTGTGTGCTTCAGACTTAGAAAAACACCTTCTTCTGAAGGCAACCCAACATTAAGCAGTGTGTCTCGAGGCTCAGCAGTGACTATGATACATGGCATAAAAAATAAAAATTTCCACCTAACCCAGGGGATGATGGAACTAGTCTTGGCCACTAGCCCCACTTTCAATGAAAATGAATAGGTAGCAAGCTTTCACATCTGGGAGAAATGAGTGTGTCAACTGGATGTCACAGAGAGATGCTTGAAGTTCATTGTGTTGGTGGGACCCTGTCAAATAAATTTAAAAAGAGATTTTACTTGCATGATAAAGATAGCAATACCTAAATTCTGGTATGTTAGAGGTAAAAATATTTTGTGTGTGTGTGTGTGTGTGTGTGTGTGTGTGTATATATATATATATATATATATATATATATATATATATATATATATATATATATACATACACATATGTGTATACACACACATACGAATACCTAAATGCTCGTATGTTACAGGTAAAAATGTTTTGTGCATGTGTATGTATATATATATATATATATATATATATATATATATATATGTATGTATATATATATATATATATATATATATATATATATATATATATACACACACACACACACACACACACACACACATATATATATATATATATATATATATACATATGTGTATAAACACACATACACATGTGTTATGCAAGTGAACTAATTATATTCATAAACTCCTAGCATCACTTTCATGTATTTAATTAAGAAAAGCTAAGCCTATTAACCTTTCCCCAACTTTTATTTGCTCAATAGCATCAAGGTTATTCTGTAAGAGTAAATTTTGTGATCTGTCATTTACTTATGGTGCAGTTAAGAATACTATCCTTCTATACTATCTGAACAGTTAAATGTATACATTCCACATTAAGGTGGTTGACCACTTATCTGCATAACAGTCATATGGGTCAACATTGCATCTTCTCATTATAATGTTTGTAATCCTCAAGGTTTAAATAGTTATATTTAGTTGTAAAGGTTTCAATAGTTTGCTCATTATTGCTTTGTGTATAATGTGCATTTCTACTGTATTAATTTTTGGAACAGTTAGTATATCAAGATAACTGAAATAATGACACAGAGACATGATACTTGCTGACAGCCTCATCAGCATGCATTTCAGACTGTTTTACAATATATGAAATCAGACTATCTGATTCATATTCTATACTGAACACATAACAATAATGTGTCACCTTCTGAAATACATTATCCTCTTTTAAAATAAGTTTCCTATCCTTCAGGAGGTAACATTTTCAGGAAATGCATTTAATTATGCAAATCATTTACATCACTGTACATAATATAATTTCAGCACTCTGAACTATGCATTTCAACATATTGCCGCAGCATGACTGTTTCATTCTGCAAGAACATTTTCAGTATTCACCATTTTCTTGCATTTTCATTTATTATACCTAAGCAAAGCCAAAGCATTTCATTTTAGTAAACTAATTCGCAACATTTTTATCAAAATACATTTAAAAAAATTTCAGTCTTTGCAGAGGTCTGAATAACTTGCTGACTTTCATATTACTCTATCATATTTCATATATTTAGTGGACTGGAGTTCCGCTGTGGCAACCCCTAACCGGGAAAAGCCAAAAGATACAACAACAATAAGTAGAGTACGTGTTATATACTTATTTCAGTCTATGAAGTTGTTCTACACTGCCTGCTGCTTTTGGAAATGTCTCTGGTGATACTCTTATACTTTCCATGATAGTATATCTACTATTCATCAAATGGTAATTGATGGAATGCAATCTCTCTGATTACATCTCCTGAAAAAGTTTTTGCATTAATCAGCTGTTCTGGAAGGTCACTGCTATGACATCCAAGGTTTCACAAATGCAGGGCATTTATCTTTTTCACTACTGACGTGTGACTATAGAGTTAGAATATACAAATAAAAGGGTGTTGAGTCAATGTGGGGATGTGAGAGGGCTGATGTCAATCGCAGTTTTAGTAGTGTTTGATGATTTGTTGTTGGCAGGCTGTGTCAACTTCTTGTAGTGGATCTCGAGATATCTTTCAAGACATTTCTTGAACAAATTACTTTTTCTGTAAATCTTTATATCCTTGTTATAAACAATGAAATATCTCAGCTGCTAGTAGTTTTTAACATTCAGTCTTTCTTGCTGCTTTTCTGTGGAGCCTTGATTTGCTGTCATTCTGTTCTCTGTTAAAGAAGGTAAACAAGATAAGTTTGCTATCTTGTTTTTGAAGTACTTATATATAGGGAACATTTATACTAGCTATCTAGAAGTAAAAGAACCAAAGTAAACAACTTCAAGTATTAAAAACATACAATAATTGAAAATAATATAAAAGCACAGGTCCAAGTTTTTATCCATCCATCCATCGACCTTTTTCCCATTTCTGCACATCGGGGTTGGGGTGTCACTTCAAGAATGACAATCATCTAGAGCCAAGGTTCACACCACTGGGTGGCTAGCTCTGCTGTGGTTGTTGTTCCATACCACACACACACACACACACACACACACACACACACACACACACACACACACACACACACACACACACACACACACACACACACACACACACACACACACACACACACACACACACACACACACACTCATACCTTTGGCCAGTTTAGAGTGTCCAGTCTACCTGCTGCATGTCTTTTGAATGTGAGAAAAAAAAACAGAGAACTTGGAGGAAACCTATGTGAACACAGGGAGTACATGCAGACTCGGCACAGAAGACACCCCAGCTGAGAATCAAACAGTGGAACCTCCTGCAGTGTGGTCACAATGCTATCCACTGTCACACTGTGCCACACTTCAAGTTAGGATAGGTCCAGGATAATCTTTTGTAAGCTTCTACAGTATGTTTTTTACTCAGTGAGTCATTTTTTTCTTAAACTTATGAGGCAGCTTGAATGCATTTAAATACTAGCTTATAGAGGAAGAAAATCTTGTGGAATGCATTAAATGCAGGTTGTAGAAGGAATATCAAAAGTTGTTGTAGGTATATATTCATTTGAGCATCCACACCAACCCTGAACGGGTGTAACGCCGAAACAGAATGTTGAATTGGAAAGTGGCGAACGGTTGGAATGTCGTACAAAACACCGAATGCGACATTTCAGACTGCTCTACCACCTAAACAAGCACTACCATGGGGCAAAAAAGGGGGGATATTGTGTGTTTTGACTATCTCCTGTTCACAACTATGAGAACCTGCTGCACTGCTTTCAACATTTGGTACGTCGACAAAGTAACGGATGACTAAGTGAATGTATACCGTCGTTATATACAACTTTACTGAAACACTTGGTACTATAAATTAAAATGCCTTATCGTTGCTTATAAAATTCAACCCAAATGTTACTATGCATGGCTGTCAGTACAAAATGTACACTAATGAAGTGGTATAGTTTTCCATTAACGCAAGACCATAATTTCTTCACTGGGGATACTGTCAAAATGTACGCAATATGTTCAGATTTGAATTAGTGCATACTGAACAGGTAGAAAGGAAACCTGGGTAAAATACATTTTTAGTTGGAGTTTAATAGGCACTAAAGAAAATTATAAATTCTGTATAAAAAAAAGTTTATTAAACGGGGAAAAACACAGCATTTTTCCATACGTCTTATCATCTTTCTGTGAAGAATCACGATAGGCCAATAAGGTGAGTAAAAAAAAACTGATTTTTAGGTTTTAATTTCAATAAGAACAAATATGTATCAGCAGCTATATTATGGGATAATAGTTTATCTTTCAAAAATGAGAAAACAGCAAGCTTTTCAGTATCAAGCTAAAAATGAATAAACAATGATTCTATCTATAAAATCATTCTGCTTGGCCTAATAACAACTGAAAAGGTGCTATCCTTGAGAAAAATGTTTATTCTTTTTTAAAATCTTTTTGTTAACAATTTTTAATAATGCAATACAAAATGGTAACGGACAATGCACAACCAAAAAATTTAAAGCATTATAGACTTATATACAACAAATAACTATTTACAGATACGCCTTCTGTCCAACAAAATAGATAAATTAACATAGATTAAGCTAGAGGGATATCAAATAACATATCCCAATATTCAGTAAAGTGTGTACAAAGTCTTTGGATCTATTTCAGATATTTGTGGGCAAGTAAGTGTTTGGTAGCAAGTTGTTTAAATCTATCCCAAGTGAGTAGAGATCTATCCTTCTAGTTAAGGGTGATATAAAGTTTTACAAGGGAAAATAGTGTTATTAAAATACGAGTATGAAGTTTGGATAGTCTTGTAGAGGGGATATGTAATACTGAGAATTTCTAGGACAAAGTTGTTTTTTCATATCCCTTTTTTCCAATTGTACCCTAAGTGAGTACCAGAGTCTATAAGAGCATTTGCAGGTCCAAAAAATATGGAGGAGGGCAGTGTTGTGATTGGTACAATGGGGACAGAGGGGACAGGAGGAGGGATAGATTTTAGAAAGTATGGCAGGGGTGAGGTATGCATTGTTTAAGATCATAAGTTGGGTATAGTTAAGTTTTTTTAAGGGGATTAAGTTTCAAGGAGAGTTGAATAGCTTGGGAGATTTGGTTAGAGGTAATGGGAGGGTCTTGGTCTTTCCAGAAGTTTGAAAACATTTGATCATTTTGGGTTTGGATAGAAAAAATAAGTTTGTATAAATTAGAATTTTTTATTCTTTTAATCTGCTGACTCAAAGCAAGCTAATGTTAATTTTCCCAGCAAAATGTCCAAATCCCAAGGAGACTAGATATATTTTCTTGGTGGTATTAAGTGAAGAACCCCTTTGTTAAAAGAAGGGACATGTGCCAGTAAGATTAATATATAAACTTAATTGATAACTACACCTAATTAAAATCAAATGCATTCATAAGTAAACAGTTACTAGGCATGCTGGGCAGTGCAGTGGTGTAGCAGTTAACATTATTACCTCACAGCAAGAAGTTCTCCAGTTCAGTTCTTGGTTGGGGTGCCTTCTGTGCGGAGTCTGCATGTTCTCCTTGCATTCATGTGGGTGTCCTCTGGGTACTCTGGTTTCCTCCCACATTTCCAAAGATATGTGTCTGGAGTGTGTCTCCCCATGCTTCTGCTGAAAATAGGCGCTGTCCTAGTCAGACTTTCCAGTCAACAAATGTTAAATAAATAAATAAATAAAATACAGTCTATAAGACTATTAAGGAGCCTAGCCCAAATTAATTCTGCATTGCTCCAAAACACTGTATAGTTAAGTAACTTGCTCAAGGTCAAATAAAAGCTGCGAGAATTAAACCTTGTACTACAGGATGTAGCTTATTAACATCTCATAGCCTTAACCCTCTGTCCTAACAGCCAGAGAGTCTAGAAGCTGTGGTGTATAGGATCACGACCTTATGGGAAAGTACAGGAAACCAATCTGTCCTACTTCTGCATATTTTTTCTGGTATTGAGCCTTTTCATTTCCCTTAAAACAATTAAGACTGGTGTCAAAAAGGAGTTACTATTGTGTATTAAAATGTGTTCCTCCATGCTGAAAGATTCAGAGTTTTTTTCAGATTGGCATGTAATCCTTTACCCTCTGTTTGGTTCAGCAAATATTTGTATAGAGGTACTGGCCATGGTAAAAGAAAAAAAAAAATAGGCTCATTAGCAATGAATATCATGGCTGCCTTGGTCAAGAAAGAGTTGTTTACATTAGGTAAGATGTGTTTTGTTTTGATAAGATCTTCTGGAAATAAGAGAAAGGAAAAAAAATTACATCTAAACTAACACATCTGAAAGGGAAAAAAAATCTCTGTTTCAAATTGTCTCTTATACATGCAGTAGCAGAAAGCTTTGAACTGATTGAAATGGTAAGTGGTACATGCATCCCATTTTAGAAGACTCCATATTTGTGATATGTGATTTGTGTTATAGGATCTATTCGAAAGTGTGAATTGTCTCTTTACAACACTGAAAAAAATATTTCCTCCTTCCTTGTTGGATGTCATATCACTGTAGTATCACATTTCTTGATTTAAACATCACCTTGCTGACAGTTGTCCTGAAAAGTTGTCAGGGCTTTTTATACTGACTTCAATTCCTTTGATTTGATGTGGTGTGACTTATCTAGCTGAAACTAGCTGCCCTGGATTGGTAAACTGTTGAAGTAGGTTCCTCAAGTATTTTCTAAATAATTGGTAGTCATAATTTGTACTTTGTACATTGGAAGTAATGTTATTCCTTTGTGAATATATTCCACATAAATGTCCACCTTTTAAATTCTCTTTTTGTGCTTATGGGATATGAAACATCATGTCCCATGGATCTGTTAAGTGATGGCTAATGTGTATGAATTGTTGATGTGGTTTACTTATATTTTGAAATAGGAGTGGAAGACAGATATCCCATTGCTATCAGAACATATCCTGCTTCATATCCTGGGGGCAAGAATGTGGTTAACTAGCAGCTCAAAGCTTTTGCTCTTCTTCTTATTTTTTTCTGACAGGATTTTATTATTTTAACTTAATAGAATACCAATTTTTTTTAACAGAAATAGTTTCTTTAAACTGCTACTAATATTTTTCTGAAAGAAAAAAATTGAATTTGGAAACAGCATTTTAATTTTTCCTGTCAGGGTACTTTTTAACTGTTCATCTACCATGAGTCACTCAAAAGTGAACTCACAAGAAAACTCTTTTAAAAAGGAACTTCAGTCTATTATTAGGAGTATTTAAGAACTTTCTATCAAACTGGATAAATTAGAAACAAAAAGGGATTATATAAAAGAGGACTATAAAAAAATGGATTTTCTAAATGAAGTGTTAAAAGAGCAGTCTACTCAAATTTCTTCAATTGAAGATGCAGTGACAGACATAGATGGAAGACTGACGGAAACTGAAAGCCACACAGAATTTCTACTAAAACAAAACATTTTGTTGCTAGAAAAAAATAGAAGATTTGGAAAGTAGGTCTCGTAGAAATAAATAGAATCTATGGAATCCCAGAGAAAGAAGAAGGGGACAATCTGATACATTTTTTAAACAACTGGCTGCCTAAAGCTTTCAATTTACCAGAAGCTCTCTCATTTGGCATCAAGAGAGCTCACAGGTCCCTTTCAGCATCCTCTTGAAAAAAGAACCATCCTATACCTAGATCCATTATTGTTTTTATTGAGCCAGGACAAAGGTTTAATACTGAAGTCAGCTTGGTCTAATACAGCAATTAAACTAAAAGACAATGTCATCAGATTTGACAATGACTACACATTGCTAGTTATGACCAGAAGAAAAGAACTGTGCCATTTATCAAAAGCCTGAAGAAAATGGTCATAAAAGCTCAACTTGTTTTTCATGCAAAACTATGGATCTTTCTTCCAGATGGTCAAAAAATGTTCAACACCCTTCTAGAAGCTGTGGAATACATTACGAAAAATAAAATATCTGACGAAATTGAAGATATGAATTGGGCAAATTCCAGTCTAAAGAGACAGGTATCTAAAACAGTTGGACAACAAAAGATAAAAACTGTAAAAAAATGAAAGACAAGTAAAGTTATACATTGTTATCTTTGTTTTCTCTGTTTGGCTGTTATTTATCTAGCATTCAATATAGGATACATTACAACTATCATAACAACAAGATACAAGGTAAAAGTTTTCAATTAATGTTATTATTTCTCTTTTCTCTCTCTCTCTCTCTCTCTCTCTCTCTACTCCCTGTTTTAAATACCCTAATAACATACATGATGAAAATATACTAAATGTTATTAGATTACAGTCATGATCATATATATATATATATATATATATATATATATATATATATATATATATATATATATAATAGTATTATCTTACTCTCACAATTATTCATTTAAGTAGTCACAATCTAAGGATAGCATTGACATATGTTTAAAGTTGAGAACTATATTTTTGATTACATTGGTTACATTATAATAGAGGTGAATGTTTGTTCTATATTGATTAATAATAGCAATAATGAACATATCTAATTTAGCTGTGTTAGCATTATTTTGAATTTAATGCTTATTTCCCCCTCCCACTGACTATCTCTCTTTTCTATGTTATTTAACGCCAGTTGCAATTAGTGGAGTGTGTTGTTCTTGTGTACATTTGAAGGAGGATGTGTTAGACTTAAGGATTGTCTTGAAGTCTACAATTGGGATTGAACTGTTTATTTTTTACATCTAGGTACTTCAAAGTGGCATTTGTTTGTTTGTTTCAACTGACTTGTTTGCTAAAGTACATGATTAGTCATATTTACAAAAAGTCTGTTTTTGTTTGGAGTGAACTGGCTAGCATCATTTTCCCACCCTACTATTTAAACTTTAGTCAAAAGCAGGAATCTGGATTTGATAGAAGCGGTGATACTTCTGCCACTAGATTCAACTCGATGACAGTAAACGCATGAGTTTATTTAAAGAAACAGTAGGGTTCACACAATGTTAACATGTCATGTGTTTACCACCCCCACCCCATAAGCCATAATATTCATATTTAATTTGTCAAATGTGCAGCATCTTGCTCAGCATTAAGTACCAGACTTGCCACCTGTTCCTCTGCGCAGGACAATCCCTGTTTGAGTACTCGTGCTGTGATTAAAAAAAAAAAAAACATGGCTAATGTGCTGAGACTTTAGAACAAAAATATATTCCTAATCTCATCTTTAATAGCTGCATAAAACAGTTTGTATTTGAAACACCTAAATGTTAAAACAGCATATTCAACTTAAATGCTATAGCAATAGCCTTTTATTTTGGCAAAAAATGTGAAGTTCTGTCCTTTGCACTGGTCGTGGATATGGTTTGCCCTGCAAGAATGTCATGTATATATGGAGGGTGCCCCAATATGGGCATTTCATAAGGTGGCATCCTTATATCAAATAGGTTAAACCGGACCTAAATAATCCATTATGAGACAGATAACAGATTCACACTTGAACCCTGTTAATTTATATCATCCCATGGAAATAGTTCGCATTTTTTCTCACACAGTGGTTTACCTAGGCATACTCTCTGTACTCAACTGAATTTATTGTTGCTTCTTGGTGGCCCAATTATTTCTGCAGGTGTTCAACTTTGTGTGGCCCATGGTTCTGTACAAAAAATGCATATTAGAACAGATTGTCTGAAAACTTCCTGTGTTTATATACTTAGGGGATAACAGCTGATGTGTGTGTGTGTGGGGGGGGGTATTAAGCACTCAGGGCAATATCTTGGAGAAATATGTACATTTGTAAATACAAACCAGGAATGAGGGATTAAAATAAAAGGTTGTGAATGCAAAACAAAATCTTCTGGCTACACGCAGTACTCTGTAATTTAGTAGAGGTAGTAGTATAGAACTTTGTGCAGGATGAAAGTTCCCATAATTTTTGTCTATTCTGCTGTATTAGACATAAGTAAGCTCTAGTCCTCTGTTTCCAGAGGTGCTGTCATCTTAATTATCAAGGTCTTTATAATCCAATACTCCATGTTGTGTAAGGATTGTCCCCATTAATGTGCAGGTGTGAGGGAGCAGTCTTCATAAGCACATTCTTCCAAAAGAATGCATTAGCCACACTCAATACACATTTCTTTGATCTTACTCTTTTAAAAATTTTAAAACTAGCATGCTCTCCATCCAAACACTTAAATACATACTGTAGATAGATTGGACACATTCTAAATTGGCCCTAGGTGTGAGCATGAATGTATATGTGCCTTCTGTGGAAGGTTGGGTGCCGGGCTGCTAACTCAGTATAGTACAGGTCCACTGCCAATCGTTCTGCAGACAGTTGTTCCATTGTGGTGACCCCTAACTGGGAAAAGCTGAAAGAAGAGGAAAGAATTTAAATGTTGTATTACTTTAATGTTGTTCAGTTTGCAGACATAAAATAAGCTTAGTTGGCTTTTATAAAGATACATGTAGGCAGAGATGATGCTGATAAAACAGGGGTGTCAATTGTTGCGTATAAGAATGAACGAAGTGTTACTATTTCCATGCAAGATTTCTAGATTTCTATCTAGTGCAGCTAAAATAAATTACATGTATCGATCAAACATATCTTGTTACACAGCAATACTGTAAATGTTGCATTGAATTGAAACCCGTACTACATATTTAAATTTCGGAATTCAAGCAGTAGTCATATAATGTACTATTTATTTATTTATGTATACTTTTTATTCTTGACTATGTCTCCTAGAAAAATTTTTTTTACATATTAATTCTTTTTTGATATAAAGGATCAGTGTGTTTGGGGAATACATACCTCTGGTGAATCTCTATATTTCTTATCAATATTGAGACAACACGGATGATGATATTGTAGGCCATTTAGGCAGGGCACGGCTTTCTGCAATTGTTGTAATCCTAATTTAAAGCTTCCTTTGAATTATTTTGTCACACTATTTCAGCCAGTGAAGTGGGAGTGTCTTGCCCTGTACTTAGACTCATATTTCAATTTACAATTAAAGTTAATATTCATTAATGCCCGACAATGTAGTTTAATTTTTATAACATGACGATAGCTATTTAAAATTCATTCTTATTCACCCTTACAATCAAATATAATAGATTTATGCATTTAATTCTAAGGGAAATATACTTTCCACATTTTCTCATGTTAATTAAAGTATTATTATTATTATTAGTTTTAGGTTGATGTCAATTTTTCTAATAAAACATCAAACATGGGCACCTAAATTAAATTATATGGAAAACATTTGAAGGTAGACTGTGGGTGCATTTATCTCCTACCACATATAGTTCCTTTCATGTGTCATTTTCTTATATCTTAACATATATAAATATAGCAAAAGAAAAGAATATATAATAAATGAAAAATTTGATCAATGCAAAGCACTCAAATTACATAAAAGTTGAGATCTTGTAACTCTGATATAACTAGTTCAGATTAAACAGCTCTTTGTTATCCAATTAACCTTTGTTATAATTATAATAATCATAATATAGTTAATTGTTCATAAGTATTCAGTTAAGATAATGTTTATAAGAAGTGAGTCTTTATCATTCGTATGTCATTATTTCTTTTAAGAAGCAGCAGGAGTTGGTTAATTCAGGTTTTATTTATTACTTTAACATGGGGTGGTTGGTGAGGGGTTTGCTTGTTTTATTCTTCTAACCCGGAGTGTTACATTCCATGACTAATGGTTTAAACAGTTTCAATTTTAAATGTTTATTATTAATATCATCATTTTTATAGGTTCATAGATTAGTACTAGGCTAATTGCCCTTGTGGGCCATTTTAAGCCTAGCCACTTACCCCATGTAAGAATCAAACCCTGCACCTTGGGATTGCAAGGTAAACACCTTAACCATTCTGCCTTCCTCCCACCCCTTATCCACAGCAATGCTTCAGTGTAGTTTGCTATATTCTTTATATGACAAGCCCTTGACTTATATGTTTAATACCCTTTCCTTTCTTCTTACATGTCTACATATAACTGTTTATCATTAAATATTAATGGTTTTAATAATTCATTGAAAAGATGCAGTTTAAATAAATACCTGAATTTAAATAAAGCACATATATTTCTACAAGAAACTCATGTAATCAAAGAAAACATAAACAGAATACTGTTCAAAGATTATAACATATTAGCTGGATAATATTTTAAGTCAAAAAGACGAGGCACAATGATCCTTTGGAGTCGCCCTGTACCTGAACCTAAGTTTATACATACATACACTGATAAAGATGGGTCTATATTAGAAGCACGAAAATGCTTCTAAGCGAATACGGAAACATTGACACATATTCATTGAATTGCATTTAAGCAGTTCGATGAATATGTCATAGGGCAAGGAGATGGTTGGCCAACTTCACGGAGTTGCCCTTTCCTTCCCTATAGTGCAATCTCGGAGTTGGTATATTTAGTTGGGGGGGGCGGACTCAGAGCCTGCCATGTTGGGGGTGGTGGGGGGGGTAAAGCTGCCTACCTGTTTATAATGTTAAATAAGCTGCCTACCTGTTTATGATGTTAAATTATTTTTTTTCAGTGAATGGCCGCATACGTTTTTTTCCCCTAGGGGAAAATTTTGCTTACGTGGCCATTTGCTATGTTTTGTTTTCGTGCATTGTGTCAACTTTTATGTAGTTGCACATATGCACTTTCATTCTTATAATATAGACCCGATAAAGATGATATGCTGACATTGATAACTGTTGAAATTAATAAACAATACTATACATTAGTAAATACATATTGGATCCCAGGAATTGGTGCAAAAATTGTTAAAAAGTTGCTAGATACTATTATTATACAACTTAAAGGTGAACTAATTATAGCAGGAGATTTTAATTGTGTATTATCAGAAATAGATACTAACAACAAACAAAATATAAAACTGTCATCTGCAGCAAAACACTTAACTTTTATTAAGGATCTAAACTTACATGATATATATGAACTGAAATCTGTTAATTCACTACATTATATACATTATTCATATAGCTTTGGTACCCAAACTACTATTGATAAAGTGTTATCCTCTAATAGCCTATATTCTAAAATTGATGTCCTAATAATATCTTGCCCATTATCTGATCATAATGCTATTTTATTTACTATTAGCCTTAAAACTGATAACCTAATCAATAATACTACAATTCCAGCTTACGTTACTCAGTTAAAAGATTTTAAGGAATGGTTTATAAAGGAACTAAATCAATATATAGAATTAAATAATAATGGAGAAGTTACTGACATTATACTATGGGATTCTATAACGGCTTATTTATATGGGAAAATTAAAAGTTGGTATCTTAAGAAAAGAAAGGAATGGAATAAAGAATTAAAAACTCTGCAGTCTAAAATAGATAATTTAAAAATAAAAGTGAAACCAAGTGATACAAATATTAACCTAGAATTAAAATCTTTAAATCAAAAATATCTTGATACAATGCAACATATAATCTCAATACAAATGGAAAAATTGAAAAGTTGCTCCTATTCAGTCAATCCCAAAAGCCTACATAAACTAGCCATAAGATCTAAGAAAAAAATACCAACTATATTAAAGAAATAAAAATAAATCAAAGAGGGAAAGATAGAGAAATAAATAACTTAAAAGATATATTAGAAAGTTTTAGATGTCACTATGAAAATATTAATAACACTCTCTTAACATTAGATAATGACTTCTCCACAAGCATCTTTTTGAAAAATAAAATACAACAAAACTAACTAAAGAGCAAGAAAATATGACGGACAAACCCATTTTATTAAAATAAATAAAAGACCAAATTAAAAATGTTAAAACAAATAAAACTTGATGGTTTAATTCCTGAATTATATAAACTTATGCCAGATATTATTAAACTTTTACAGAATGTATTTCAAAAGATTAAAACTTCTCTAATTATGCCCCCTTTCTTGGCATTACACCCTTATTTCTCCCATTCTTAAAAAAGATAATGATAGTAAGCTCTGTTCCTCCTATATACCTAGATCCTTGCTTAATGTTGATTATAAACTATTTATGTCAATCCTCATAAGAAGGCTGAATTATGTAATACCAAAATTAATTAATGAAGACCAAACTGGTTTTATTTTGAGTAGGAAAAGTCCATGATAATATAATCAGGTTAAATACATGAATTGATTTAGCCAACAAAAAGAAAAAAGAACTTACAATAATTAGTTTAGATTTAAATAGAACATTTGATTCCATAAGCTTGTCATACTTATTTAACTTACTTAATATAATTTTTCTGAAAGTTTTATAAATCTCATCACAAAACTATACAATAATTCTTATTCACTTGTAAAAATTGTTTTTTTAGGTCTAAATTCTTCAAGGCTTTAATGGGTATGAAACAAGGTTGTCCATTGTCCCCTTTATTATTTGCTATAGCTATTGAACTGCTTGCAAATCTTATTAGATCAAATGATAAACTCAAAGGATTCCTAACTGATGAGTTTAGCTGTAAAATTTAATTATTCGCAGATGATATTCTGATAACAACAGGAGACACAGAATCCTCTATTTCACAAATTATTGCATCCTTTAATTATTTTGAAAAGATTTCAGGTTTAAATTTTAATAAAAGCAAAACAAGAACTTTATTAATTAATAAAACAATCAAAGATTTCCTAAATAGCTTCATGGAATTCAATTGGAATAATACTCATATTAATTATCTTGGAATTGATATAACATGTTCAATAAAAAATACAATTCAGACCAAGTATTCAAATCTAATTAATATAGAAAAACATCTAATAGAGGAATGGAATAAATTCTATTTTACAATGGAGGACAGACTTATTTTACTTAAGAGGATTGTACTACCAAAAATATTATTCTATATACAAGCATTAATATTTCTACCCACAAAAAAAAAAAATTAAATTAAATACAACCCTATTAAAATTTTGATGGTATCCAAATAAGCCGAGAATATCTTTTGATTGGCATTATAAAAGCTGGGAAGATGGAGGGGTAGCTTTCCCTAATATTGTATTATATGCAAAATCCACTATTATAAACGAGATAACATTATGGTTAAACTCTTCATATCATTCTGCATAGAAAACTATACATGAGAAATTAATTCAAAATAATAGATATTACCTAATACCACAATATGTATTTGGAATTAATACATTTTATTAGATTTTAAAATATTACCTCACAAATGATAAAAAAATAGTATCATCAATTCCATTAGTTGATTATGTCCTACATACATTTAAATCATTTACTGATGTCAATTATATTCTTAAGGATTTAATTTTCCTATTATTTCCTACACCTAACACTAAGGGCTATTTGGAAATATTTAATAAAAACAAGATGACAGAATTTCAGGAAATTAATTTATTATTTTGGCACCAATTTCTAAATGGAAATAAATTACATACTATTGAAATTCTTCTCTCAAAATATTCCCTAACTAAAGATAATTAGATAAATATTCATAGTTGTATAGCATATGTGAATGATAAATTTAAGATTATAATGAATTATCAAGAAAACAAATATACCTAAAATCTTATACTTTTTGATTAATATTAATCACACTCCTTTTCATAACAAATCCTACATATCAGTAATATACAGGATTCTAAGATCCGAGTGTATTCATTTAAATTCATCCTTTTGGAACTACTCTACAAAAATAAATGGATCTGAGTTCTTGATAAATTATATGAAATTGATCTTGAAATCAAGTTGTAAACTGACATCCTCTCTTTATTGAAGAATTTATATTTGGAAATTTATTCACAGAAACTTTTTAACTCCTGACAAAATCGGGACTAATCTATAAAACAAAAAAAGTTAAATGTTGGAGATATGATTGCATTCCACAAGCTGATTGGACTCATATGATATTAAATTAGAAGTTGGTTATATCCTTTTGGAATGAATTCAAAAAATGTTCCCAGACACTATGGACTGATAAATGTTATATATCTGATTCACTCATATTGTTCAATGCTCCAGTATCAGAAGTTGTCCCCAGATCACAGCTGCCTCTTCTTTGGTCGGTCTTATCATTGGCTAGAAAAAATAATTGCAAAACATTGGAAATGTAAAACTGCTTTGTCTTTTAATGATTTCATCATTTTAGCTAAAAGTGTTTGTAAGAAAGAACTCTTGATGTTAAACATAAGGACATCAAACATTACTCATCAGAAAAAACATTGGCAAAAACTATATGATTTATTAGAACAGTATTAATGGCTTGTATTATTACTCTATTGCTGTGGAAGCTTGTAAATAGTTATTTTGTTGCTATTTTTTTATTTATACTTGAATTGTACTTTTTCAACTTTATAAAATCAATAAAAAATTATTTAAAAAAAAAAAAAAAAGAAAATATCCTGCTTGATAGACTTTGTGTAGAGAAAATTCTAACAGAACTGAAAGGATCAGCACTCACTTGTCCTGTGTTGGAAATACTTGAGTTAGCACTGACTGTATGACTGCCACAATCATTCTTTCTTTTCAATTAAAGCCATATAAGAAGCCTGATTTATGAAAGGAAGCAAAGTGTTTAACTTTACCATTCTGAATGTCTTTACAGTTATGAGCACAATCACATCAGATATGTCTTGAACTGATTTTGAGGTGTCATTGTTCTTGAAAGTAGAAATAGAAATAGTCTAGATTAAAAAGCTTGCTATCTTTGATTAAAATACTCCCTTTCAATTGTTTTCATTGTCAGGAGTTGAAGGGCTAGACATACCTGATGAAATATTGTGTGTGTGTGTGTGTGTGTGTGTGTGTGTGTGTGTGTGTGTGTGTGTGTGTGTGTGTGTGTGTGTGTGTGTGTGCGCGTGTGTGCGTGTGCATGTGTGCGTGTGTGTGTGTGTGTGTGTGTGTGTGTGTGTGTGTGTGTGTGTGTGTGTGTGTGTGTGTGTGCACGTGTGCATGTACATGCATATTGGGTCTCTGAATTAATTTTTTTTCAAAATCTTGTTCAACAGCTGATAAAATCAGTTTGTCTGAATTTACCTGTTGCCAGACAGAATGATAACTCTGAAGTCTGACTTTTTGGGTACTAGGGAACGGGAAAGATGAAGGACAGCAGCAGTCATTTTGAAGCTTTCTGCTTTTATATGTCCTTTCCTGGTATACCTAAATTATACTTTGACATTTTTTCTTCTGAATTGTTTCTGTTATTAAAACTGGTGTGAAGGAATTATTGCCCTATAAAGGTTTTTCTTCTTTACAATGAATGTATTTTGAAACTGAGGGGCATGAGGTAAATAAATTAACTTGAAGGAGGACTATGTTTTGCCTTCTCTTTTAAGTCAACAGCAAACAAAACTTGTTGAGTCGGTGGAATAGACAGTAGTCTTCATGGAGCATTCTCATTCCACCCTCTATTCTGAAAACTAATCCAGATGCCACAGCTCATGATGCTGTATCCACTGCATCATGTGCACATTTCAGTCTATGTAGACCTGTCTTGTCAACTGTTAAAACTAATTTTTCTGCTCTTTAAGTGACATTATTGTTATTTCTTTAGTCAACTCTAACTTTTTCTGACCATAAGGATTTAAGCATACCAGGCATGCCTATCCTCTTTTTTTTCTATAAATACTTGTAAATTCATATTCTTTACTTCAGAAATACCGTCTATCCATTTTAGCTTTGGCTGGCTTCTCCTTTTTTTGACTTCAGTCTTTTCAAGGATCAATGCCTTTTGCAGTAAATTATGTCTTGGCATTATCAATATTTGAGCTTTAGTTTACTATCAGCCCTCCTATTGAACAGTCTAGGTTTACTTCCTTTAGTATTGACTGAGTTCATCTGCTTGCTGTACTAACAATTCTGAAAATTGTTCAACAGCACAGTTCAAAAGCATTGACTTATAGTTGAAAAACAAAATTGTCCATGGAAACAATAAAGTTATTTTACCTTTAGTGCTTTTGATCTTTGAATTAGCAGAACTTCATCAAAATAAAATAAATAGTCACATACTTGTGTGTATATATATATATATATATATATATATATATACACATGACATAAAACATGAATTAACCGCATCATTTTCAGTTCATTGTCTTAAATTTTTTATAATCATGTTACTTCAACCAGGCTCAAATATCACAGCCAATGTGAGTTGCTAAAATAACTCTTTTGCTTCCAAAATATTATTAAAATCACCCTCTCTCACATCAGGTTCTAGTTTTTCTATTACTACCTTACTCTCAAAGGCATATGTTATTACTATGAATGCAATAGCTTTGACTGTACTGATGTTTCTTAACAATGCATTGTCTTTGCTGTTTAATATCTATATTTGCTGTACAGTTCAACTCAAGAAGGAATTATCTTGTAATTTCATGCCTGCAATCACCATCTTCAGACTGCTTTGCTAAGGAAAATAAAATCTGTCAATGCCTTTATCTTTCCCCCATTTATTTGCAATGAATTGATAGGACTAGATGACATAGTCTTAATTATTTTAATGTTGAGTTGTAAGCAAGAGGCTCTTCAGCTCAACCTGAATATCAGCCATCAAAATGTTATCATCTGTATATCAAAGATTATTGCTACCTCTCTCAGCAATTTTGACACCATCTAATTCCTGTAGGCCTGCATTTTGCATGATTCATTCAGCTAATAAATTAAGTAGATTGACAATATACAGCCTTGTTTTTCTACTTTTCCAATCTACTGCCAATCAGTAATTTCATATTTGTTTATATATGTTGATTCATGTATGCATACAAATTCCTAGATCCCAAAGGTGTAAATAATGTGACCTGATGTCTTTAAATCTTGTCACAGTTTCTTATGATCCACACAAGCAAACTCTTCATAGTAGTAAATAAAGCAAAATTAAGCATTTTTCTGTTATTATTTTGCTTTTTCCTATTATTCAGTGGATAATGGCTTTCTGATCTCTAGTGCTTCTACCACTTCTAAAACCAGTTTATATATCTCTGACAGTTCTCGGTCTATATATTGCTGGGCACTAGTTTGCTAAATCTTAAGTATTACATTGCAAGAATGTGAACAAGTGCAGTTGTTCAAAAATTTAAAGATCTTTAACATTGCCTTTTTGTTGTGGGAATATATATTGAAATTTTCCAAGCCAGTGGTCACAGTTGTTTTCCAAAGTTATTAGCACACAATAAGAAACACTATAACAATATAATTCTGAGCTTATCTAAGTAATCCTGTCTTGGTTTGTGATTAACTGTGCAGTTGCTTTGTATGATAAGCTTTTATTTGAATCCAAATTTTATTTTTTAACATTGTTTTTCACTGTTTGTAGGAAGAAAGGGATAACTTATAGACAAGAAGATTTACTTTGATTTATATTTCATTTTTACCTTTAATTTTCACTGTTGTTTTTAGAAAGTGATAGGTTTTAGACAGGCAAACTCTAGTCAACCTAAGGGACCTAGTCAGCTATAAATTCACCCAGACTGCAGACAGGAGAATCCAGAGTTTATCAATTCTGTCTTGGTTTGTGATTTATTGAATTTTACTGTTAGAAAGAGGTATGGCTGTGATAGTGACATTACTGAGTGTGATGTAAAGGAATTCCAGCTTTTCTGTGACTTTCACAACTTCTATAGTCAGAGCAACTGTACTTCTTTTAATATTTAGTCGTATATTGTTCGTGTGACTTTTCTCTTAGAAGTTGATTGAAAGTTCTCTTTATATTCCGTGCTAACTGACTTTGATTAGTCTTTTCTTTTAGAATTTTTTGTTCCTTTGCAGGTGAATATGGGTTCCTTAAATGAGTATGCAATTAATGATTTGGTAAAGCACAAATATCTTGTACAGTGTAATAAATGCTATGTATATTTGAAGGTAACACCTGATCTGTGTTCCTCATGTAAAGAGTCGGATGATTTGCTTACCATTGTTAGTAGTGAATCTAGACTTAACTGATGACAATTGCATTTGTGCAATTGGCACTGCTTGGAGAACTGTTGTTACATATATTAATGACTAGACTTATGAGATAAATAATGTTAGACAAATAGAACACATTTAGGAGTGGAAGTGTCTACTATCTGTAAAGATCCCTCAACCCCTATGAAACAAGATAATGCCACTGACAGCTTTGGAATTCTGGATACAAGTATTCACCAATATGAGGATTCAGAGTGTATAGAAAGAAGTAAAAGAGAAAGAAAGGAAGAAGTTCACAACAAATAAAGAAGAAAAAACTGATAAATGTCTGTAAAGCAAAGAGAATACATACTAAAAAGGACACTACTTTGTTATGTAACACATAGATTACAGGAAAAGATTACAGGAAATAACATTGCTCTGTCAGACAACTTTCAGTCTACAGACAAATGCATCATTTTTTTCAAAATAAAAGGTAGATAAAAGATGCAAAGGACAGGTGAAAACAAAGAAATCAAAACCAAATATGGAAGCACTGAAAAACATTACTGTAAGAAAAAAAGAGTAGAAAGACAGACATTGACAACATAGCTCAAGCTGTGGATGTACAAAGTCAGCCGGATGAGAACTTTATGCATGCAAATGTAATGAGCAATGAAAACAGTGAGATTAATGAGACCAATGGCGATGAAGATCCTTCCTTTGTAACAACTGACAGAGCAGATATTACTGAATTAGAAGTTGAAGAGTCTTAGATCTCATCAAAAAAGATATTCTTGCAACTGGATATTTAATTATTAGATGAACTGATAGTAACATTGCAGAGCAGATAACAAACATCGAATAGTGTTATACTTGCCAGGAGCAAAAATAGAGGATGTGAGGCAGGCTATATATTGCCTTAGTGTAAGAAAGTGTGATTTGCTTTAATTCATGTCAGTAAAATTGTTTTCATCTGCAAGGAGTTTTTGTTAGTAGGGAATTTACAGATAGCTTAGCTTGTGCAAGTTTTAGGGCATATTTTTCACAAATCACATATAGAAAGGAGAGACACATCATTGTGAATGAAAAGATTTTTGGGGTAAATACCTACATGAAAAAAATGTCCTGTTTTAAAAACATGGAAATGTGGGAAATGTGTACAGCATCTGAGCCAAATTTCTGGCATGTGTTCAGACAGGCATGAACTTGTCAAGATCAGGGAAGATAATTTTTGTAGCAGATATTTTGCAATGGCAGGATTTTTACCAGGTTAGAAATTTGGCAGTTCATAGATAGTAAAATATGATTACATCACTGTTGGTTGTTATTGCTAGGAGCATTAATAATAAAGTTTTTTTAATTGAAAAATGTATGTCCCCCCAAGATTGATGTTATTGTTTGTGAAACATGGTTAAAGAACAATGACTGGAAGCCAGTTCTGTCAAGGTATGAATGTTTTTACTGTAACAGGCATTCTAACAAAAATCAGGTAGAGGTATTATGATAGTTTTAAAGATTGTTATGAGACCTGTGATTATTACATGTTCAGTGATAACACCAGTACTATATATTGTGTAACTGTGACAATAAAGACAACCCTGGAACATATAAGTGTTGGAGTGTATAGACCAAAAAAGTCAAGTGCTGTTGACATAGAAGATTTCATAATGAAACATAAGAGGGAAGAATAATATTGGCTGGGGACTTAAATTTACCAAAAAAAACAGTCTGGAATAATATTAACTCAATAATGTATGTTAAAGAACAGCAATTGCTTCAGACTAAAAAAAATATTAGGTAAGAGGGAAGAATAATATTGGCTGGGGACTTAAATTTACCAAAAAAACAGTCTGGAATAATATTAACTCAATAATGTATGTTAAGGAACAGCAATTGCTTCAGACTAAAAAAATATCAGGAAACAGAACATACTAGGCACTGTCTGTATTCCCAAAGAAATTAATGTTACTTCATGTCATGTTTTACGACTGTTGATGTGCAATGATCTTGGGATTATTAAGGTTAATTTGTTGCTAGATAATTCTGCCAAACTGAAATCTAAACCAATGCACAAAAGATTAATAACAGATTATGTGAAAGCAAAACAGTCACTGTGAAAAGCTAACTGAAGTTATGCATTCCGTGGAAAAACTGCAGAAGAAATGTGCAATTGTTAGAATGCAAAAAAATAATAAAAAGTATGTTTAACATCAGTATCTAGGCATACAGCTTCAGGGGGATATTTTTCCATAAGAACAAGATACTTGATTAAGATAAGAGACAAAAAAATATAAGAAATGGAAAAGTGGTCAAACTACTACTTTGAAAACTGAAATAAACAAGGTGGACAAACAAACTAAGCTTAGCATGAGACACAATCAAGAAAATTTTGAAGTAAATTTATATGAAAATATTGAGCATAATGGAAAATCATTTTATAGATACATAAGATATGGAAGGAGCAAAGACATACAAATTGATAAGCTGTGTGTACATTCTAAATTTTATTCTTAAATGCAGCAGATGATAGATATACAGTAAACTCTCAGCTAACTGTATGGAGGACATCCAATCATGGATAGAGGATGGATCCTACTGTCTAAAAAATTATTCATGATGATGATGATGATGAAGGTAATGCTGTTGCATGTCACTGTGCATCCCCTCAGGTTCATCACCTTCTTATGTTTTTTTGGTGAGAATAGACTAGTATACATTTCTTGTGAGTGTAACCCAAGAGTAATGGTTGACAATTCACTTTTACTTAAGCTCTCAGTGGCTGTCATTTTATTTACTTGCAATCTGATAATATTTCTTTAAATAATTGTTTGATACCAATAGAGTAATGGATGCTCTAGTATCTTCCTAGCTGGTTTTCAGCAATACATTTTCTATCAATCTTATTGATGGTTATTAAGCCTGTATAATATAATGCTGAATTCCATGGCATGTTGACTGGTGAATCCCATGCAAGTTGTGTCTCTTCTTTGCTGGGTGATTTGCACTGGCTACTATCCAGTGAGGTTGATCATTATGGTCTAAGGTTTACTCATTCAGGCCCTACACAGTCTCAGCCCTGTTATTTCAACAGTTCTTGTCACAATATGCCCATCAAAGCTAGCCAATCTGGTGGCATAGAGGCATAAAGCCCTGATAATGACCCCCGGTGTCCCATGTATGATTAGCAGCTTGGATGACTGATAGAAGCAGCAGGTGGGTGAAGATGGGCATCACCATCTTGGGTGGGTGGGCAGACCTATGGCTATCTGCCATATCAGTCTCTGGAGTCTGGAGAAGGCACATTGGTAGGCATGCCTAAAGAGGGAACCAGGTGCGAACATGGTCAAGCTGCTGTGCAGGTGGGGTGATACATCTCACGTCTCTATTGTGCACCAGCCCTCACTGGCCGAGGCCTCATTCAGATGTGCATTACATGCCACCTTTTCAGGAAAGCTTCTTTAAATCCAGGTAGAGAACCATATACTATATAATTAGCTTATTTCATTCTCCTTGTGACAAACAAGTATATAATTCCTCCTGCTGTCACCATTAATAAATAATGGTCAAGAGTATAGGCTTTTACTATTCCTTCAATTTTTTCAATATTTACAACAGGACCAAGCACATGGAATTTGACTGCATCCACTGGTATCTATTAAAATACAAAGATCAGTTGACCTCAAGGGTGTGCAATAAAATGTACACAGGTGCCTTGAGTAATGGGCAACATCTGCCATACCCAATCAAGCCCAAATCTACACAGCCGTAGATCAGAGTTTTAATGTCTTCTGGATTTCATTTACCTTCAAATTAACCAAGTGCCTTCTAGTGTAATCTTACCAACAGCAACTGAAACCTGACAGATTTATATTGCAGACACACACAGGCACATACCCACAAAACATTTTTCAGATGCAAATGATGACTTTCCACCAACAATTCCCTTCATTCGAAGCTTTAAGGTATGCTGCAACCAGCTAGTCAAAACTAGCAAAATAAAAACATGCCTTATAGGTTACCCTTAAAACAAGCCAACCTTTAAATATGCAGATGCTAGCAATTAACTCTCAGTAGTCACCCTTCCAAGGATGGAGAACACACAGTCTGGTAGACAGGTAAAATGCATAAACCCTTACATCAACAGATAAAACAATAGCCACAAGCATTCATAACTGAATAAAAAATAATTTATTTTGATAAACAAATTTAAGCCTTTTTCTTCCAAAGTAGATATGCAGACAGTAAATGCCAAACTGAAACTAAATATTCAAAAAAAAAAATCTAACATCTAAATTAGAAGCAATCTATTTCTTGCTAAAGATACACTGTGCATTTTAGAATCCTCATGTAAACTATGTGTGGAACATAATCTTTGTATAATCTGTATGTAGAACATAATCTCTGTATAATCTTTATGTGGAGCTTTTCTCCCCAGGACTCCATTGAAAACGGGTTCTTTTGGCCCAATGGACTATCCTGGTTAAACAACTGCAAATAAATAAATAAATAAATAAATAAATAAATAAATAAATCTTTTTTTTCAGATCAGGAATAATTAGTAAATTGCATCTATGGATCATTTATTTTAGAGCAGAAAAGAGTAAGTGAAGTAGATTTTATATGAATAGTTTGCGTCTGATCCATATTTCCCCATACTTTTTTTACTTTTGTAGAGCCATTTTGAACTCCATCCTAAGCTGATGATGCTCATGTCATGAGACCAGAAATCTCTTGCTGAGTTTGATATATGTTAGTCTGTATTAAAAGTACATTAAACCTTCAGTCAGGCAATTTATGGTCACTCATCGCATATTCACATTTGAGCAAGACTTACCATTTCTTTAAACAGCCATTCACTATAATAGCCAGATGACATTTTAAATTCATACAATATCCAATACACTGACTTGGCTGAAATCAGAGATGATTCTGGTATTCCAGATAGAACTGAGCATGAAATTTCAAAATTTCTATTTGAAAATACTTTCGTGACTGAATGCTTGGTGAATGGATACAACAATCTGAATCTGTGGGGTGAGCTGGAGTAAAGTACAAAACAAGGAATACTAAAATAAATACTTGAGCAAAGATAAAGTATGCAGAATATAATTTAAATATCGTATTTCTTCAGCAGGCTAGAGTAACAAAATATGCTCACATCAAGTCTAGATTTTTACTCTCAACAAAAACAAGAGTTCATTGAGCAGTAATAAAAATGCTGCAACATTACAGCTCTTTCCCAAACTTTGGCACCTTTGTAACTGACCATCAAAATTACAGTCATAAAAGAGTAAACATTACAATCATAAAAGAGCAGAAATAAATACACCTTAAGGCTGGTCAAACAGGGCAATGCACTTGATCTTCTTTACATTCAAATCACTATAGGCAAAATCCAATACCAATTCCTTGCAAGCTATAGGTCCCTCTCTATGATCCAGGAAACCCGTATCATGTATTTGAACTTATTGTAAACACTCACCATCCAACCCATTGCCATATTCATGGGTGACTTTAATTACCACAGTATTAACTGGGAATCATGTATGACACCAAATGTACAGGCACAGATATTCTTGGATTTTGTAAACACAAATTTTTGCAGAAAAGTTCACACTGCATACCTTGACCTGGCGAAGGCAGTTGACACAATACTCTGCTTGGGCATTGTTGATAAACTTAAGAGGGTAGGTGCAAACCCTTATATCACCTAGTGGATAGCCAGATAGCTCACAGACAGGACCCTGGAAGTTAGAAATGGGGAGTCCACCTCTATAAGGAGTCCAATTACAGAGGTAGTCCCTCAGGAATCTCTCCTGGGACCACTCCTTTTTGGCATTTATATCTCTGAAGTTAAGGCCAATGTCAATGGTCTCTGGCTGACTAAATTTGCAGATGTTTGCAGATTAGAAGCTGTCACTGAATTGCCCACCAACACAAATGTTCTCCAGGAAGGGCTGACACAGATAAACAACTGGTGTCATAGTCACAGACTAAAACTAAAGGCCAGGAAATGCATAATAGTATCTTTCAGGAAGTCATCCACCCCTAGTAACTGTCATATTGACAACACACCCCTAAGAGTTGACCCAGTAGTCAGGAACTTGAAGACACACATAGACAGTAATCTAGCCTTTGACTATCACATACTTTTAGTAGTGAGGAAATCATTCTATGTTGTGCAACATATAAACAAGTATGGCATCTAGGTCCAAGGAAGTTATTGTTCCACTGCATTCTGCATTCATCAGACCTATAATTGAGTACAATGCCCCCTTTTGTAGCATCTAACCATTCATATCCAACAACTGGAATGTCCACAGAGGTTGCTCACTAAAAGAATACAGGGCATAAGTAACATGTCCTACGCAAACCACCTCAAGGCCCTATCCCTGTTTTCTGTCTCCTACAGGTTGTTGTTGGGAGATCTATGTCTGGCATACAAGGCATTGTCACATCCCACTCTGATGGACCTCCTGCATATTTACAAAACACACAGTACCAGAATTACCCATTCTAAAGACTTAAACTTTGCCTGTGATATAAGTAGGACCTGTTGGACAGACAGGTATTTAACCCAGAGACTACTCCTTCTCTGGAACAGGCTCCCCATCCATGTGAAGCAGATTTCATCCCTAACCCAAGTCAGGTGTAACTTGGACAGTTGAATGGGGAAGAGGAAATTCATCCCTGGTTTGGCACCTATGTCTATAATGGACACAGGCAACATGTAGATGGTTCATCTCCCAGGCCTCTGTTTGTAAATGTTTCACTTCTCAAGCCCCTGCTTACACTTATTAAGGGTACTAGAACTTGTCAGAGATTTGGGATGTATGGCTAAGCTTAAAAAGGCCCTTGTAGTTGTCAACGTAGTAAACACCTATGAACCTATAAAGTTACTTGAATGCAAACAGCATTCAAAATGAAAACAAATCTCAAGAAACCTACACTCCCACCCCACAACATTACGCCACCTCAGTGAAAGAAGAAATCCCCAGAACATCATAACCTTGATCTTTTATTAAATAAAACAGCAGTCACGCAATAATGATCATTCATGTGAGAGTCAATCATTAGTGTGTTGAACACAAACACAGCACCCTTACATTCCTAACAGCTATTCCTGTAGCACAGTTTAAAAAGCAAGAAATCACTGATACCTGAGATTCAAGCTATATGTGTCGTGTAAAGGCAACAAAAGATATACATTGATTTCTCTCTCTTTATCTCTGTCTCCATGACTTACATCATGAGATTCACTTGACTAGATGAATATGAGTGAAACAACCTCTCAGTGCTTAAAACATATGGTACTCACACTGTGATAAAAAAGGGTTCTATCCTGTTCCCAGCACTGGCAGAAGTTTCCTGTTAATGTCTCTTTCAAACATTGTAGTATGTCTTTTAGATTTATACACTTTTACTGAATATGACTCCTTGCAGGTGTATTTGTCTTCTGAAATGGTAAAGAATGGCATTCATCTGTTACCTGCTAAATGGTACAGCACACTTATTACAAAAAATGTGACTGAAAACTGCAGGGAAAAAAACATTATACCCCCACAGTACACTTTAAACCTCACTGACACATTCTGTTCTCATACAGCTTGCAGCTCATCACATTAGCGGGATATCATAGTGCACCATGTTTCTTTTAAAAGAACATCCATTTGAACTCTTTGTGAAGATAATTGGCAGGTACTGCCAAGAGGTCCAGCCAGTCTCAACCTAATCTACATAATACTTCTAATTAATAAACTGACTAAATGCAAGGGTTGGAGCAAGGCTGACAAATACCAAGATATTACTGCTTATATGATTTACAATGATCTTAGAAACAATTGATTTCATAGTCATAACATTACCAGAATTAATACATTATAAATAAGTACAGCTTTTGAAATGGTTGTGAAAGTACACACGTCAACTAATAGTGGTGATGTAATTTTATGGTTATTCTGGTAAAGTATGAATTTGTAGATGTTCTATATTATCCTTTACTTTCAGTTTAGTTCTGGGCCACATTTTGAAAGATATGTAAAGATGGTGGCAAGCGTACAAAGCCCTTCAGAAAAACACATCTTATCATTCTTCAAAGAAAGAAACCAAAAAATGAAGAGAAATCAAACCAAACGAGCTATGCATTAGATACTGAAAACTCATTCCCATACAGACAAAGAATTTAAATTATTGTATTACTTTTTCAGTATCAGTTTTCTGATTCCTCAAAAAACAAATTTATATCACATTAATTTACTTTTAGATTAAATTATTAATTACATCACGGTGAAGTGTTGAAAAACCTAAACCTGGTAGAGTATAGCCAGTATGATACATTTTTGTAAGATTTACTTTGGCAAGGTATAGTTCAGGCTGCCAGTTCACTGAGCTACTGCTCACTATTAATTAGATTTTAAGACACACTGTGCTTTCTTATTTCCATAAAAGAATGTAGGAATTATGAATTTTTATTTCTGTACTGATTTTCAAAATTATATTTGTAATCAGACAATATTTCTATGTTACTTGTTACGTTTTGATATCTGCTAAATAACCTTTGTGTCAAATGCAATTCATTTCCTAAGTTTTCTTTTCATTCATTCATTCATTCATTCACTCACTCATTCTCTGAATACCTGTTTAAGCTGGTTCATGATTATAGCAGAGATGGAGGCTATCCAAGCACGCAGTGTGTACAAAATAAACGTTTATTGGATGGGATGCCATCCCATCACAAGATGCACATACACACACCATCTCTCTCTCTGTCACTCACTCACTCACTCACTCACTCACTCACTCACTCACTCACTCACTCACTCACTCACATGTGAAATGTACAAGTACGGGGCAATTTTGACGAGTGCTAGTTTATCTATGTCACATCTTTAGGAAATGGAAAGTAATAAAGTACCTTACAAAAATGTACATGAACACATGTAGGACATGCATACTCTGCACAGATAATACACCTCACCAAGAAAATGACTTTTTATGTTTTATATCATATCATTTTAATGACAATGGCTAACTATAATGCAACTGCTAATGAGTTTTGCAGTTCAGTATGCTTACTTTTTGTGTAAGAAATATTGCATTATAGTTTATATTTTGTAGTATATCTAACAGTATTTCAGAAAACTCCTAGAAATAGGAGTATATAGGCCAGTCAGCTTTTTTGTATACCATACATAAATTAATAAATACATGTAAATATTTAGATGCCTTCATCAGTTATTCGCAATTTAGGAGGGCATGAGCACTGAAGCTGAGAAAGCAAATGAATAAAATACTTGTTTGTATTTAAATGCTTGTCTTTTATCTAGTATTACTACCTGAGTTATTCACATTTAAGAAGCTATGAACAATGAAATCGAGAAAGCACATGCTAAAAACGAGAAAGCATCAAAAAGATAATTAAGATATAATTATAAGTATATTATAAGGTTAATTAAAAATAAGGAGGGTAAACTGTCTCAGAGGCATGACAATTATAATATAGAGGTAAACAACCCAAAATTAAATTGTTTAGCTTACAAGAAGGTAAGATGGACAAGGAAGAAATACAATCTTATCGAACTTGCTTACAGAGAACTAAGATCCCAGGAGACCTTTCGATAGAGATCAGAACACTAATGAGGACAGCAATGAGAAAAGGCAGCCTTTCTAGGGCAACTTCGTGGAATATTGACAAAATGTGACGGTAAAATTACATTTCATAGCTGAAATAGCTTAATAACACTAATGTACGCCCTCCTGAAATATTGTAGATTGAACAATGATTTCCCATAACTTAATTTCACCCTTGGCATTTTTCCAGGAGGAAAAATGTCAGGACCATATGCACTTTATAAAAGAGCAAACAGCTTATAAGGAGACTGGGCCCTGACCCCCCCCCCCCCCCCGGCCACACACTATAGTTTAATTATTATGTTTTCCTTATACGAGTTTAATATCATGGATCATGGTGGAGTTTTAAACCACTGTGTTTTTTAAACTATACACCTTCCAATTCTATGTTCTTCTAGCCCTTCCTGTATCTTATGTTTAGAGGAGCAATGAAGGAAATCGTTTGTACAGCACAGTGAGAAACCAAACTTCCATTTACTTGGGTTAATGCAGCAGGAATGATGCTACACCATATAGTACTCCTGTTTGCATTGTTGACATTTTATTTTACAGATCTTTGTCACAATTCTAGTTGTCAAGACTTAATTGGTTAATGCTAAGACCAGAGCAACATTAAGGTTTTAATTAAGCTATATCCATTTGTCAGACATGCTTGCTGAGGTTAGAGTACCTTTAAAGTACAAATAATTTGCAAATAAAGCAAACAAAATCCCGCTGAAGCAGTACTAACATACTAAAATGAATAGTCTGACCTGCTTCAGAGCATGCAATCAAATATGTAACTTTTTTACTTCAGTCAGGTTTGATTTACAGACTTTTGCTTCTTAAGTGAGCTTACATTTCTGTCACTTGAGAACTGTAGCTTCAGGCAGCAGTTCTTAGTGCCAGAGTAACTCACTTCATATTATCCAGTGAGATTGCCATTACTGTATTTTATGGAATTGTCAGTGCTTGGTGCATCTCTGAGAAAGAGCAAGGTAGCTATTACATTTCTAGTGAGTGATCACTCATTCTCCAAAGCGAACCAACCTCAGAATGAGAATAATAAAATATGGGTTGGGAGTGCAGTGGTGCATGACCATTGCAGAAATGCATTTTTATTTCTATGGTGTTTGATAGTTAAATGACGTGCTTGAGAGCTGACCAGTCATTTGTGGGTTACTGGGACTGAGCCTTTCATTTTATTTCTATTTTACTATCTATATTATAGCTAGGCATCATTTTTGAGAAGAGTGACGGAAATTATTACTTCTAATCTTACAGAATATTCAAGTGGCAGGAAGACAAAATGCATGCATGTGTGTGTGGTGGTACTGATACTTCACCGTGTATAAATAATATAGTTACTATATTTATAAATGATTATACACAATAAACCTGCTCAAGCTTGCAAGAAGTTTTGTCTGAAAAGTTAAAAAACATAGGACTATGGTTTCACTAATAAAGATATTCCCATGTACTGGTCACCAATCAATTCCACACAAAATGTGCTTAAATGCTAATATTTGTAATTTGTGCTTGGGGGTTGATTATCAATGACCTATATAATTTACTTCTGATATAATTATGAAAACATCTGTTTATTCCTGCTGTTAATGATTAAAATTTTGCTTTAACAGTTAAAACAATTAAAATATCACTTATCCAATTTTCAGCTATTTTACCTGTATTTTTATAGACCTGACACAGCACTTGCAGCAGCTTGAGGGACCATAGATATTCCTCACAAAAGGAATAAGGGAGTAAACAAGTCTTATGCAGACTGTCTCAAAAGCCCTATCCCTATAATCAGTCTCCAACTGACTGCTGCATGGTGATATATTCTTAACTACAAGGCATCCTATGATCCCACACTGATGGATTATTGTACATCTGTAAAACAAATAGCATCAGGAATACCTATCCTAAGCATCTAAACCTGATCTGTGACATAAAGAGGACATGGTGGGGGGACAGGCAAGTGTCTCAAAGATTACTACTTCTCTGTGGAACAGGCTTCCCATCCATGTGAAGCAAAGCTGATCCCTAACCCTGTTCAAAGGTAACTTGGACCAATGGATCTGTAATCTCAAATTTACCATGGGTTTGGCATCTATGCCCCTAATGGACAGTGGCATCCTGAGAATGGTTTATGTGTAAAACAAGCCTATGTCATAAATGTAAAACTCCTTGGGGTATTAGCACATTAGCAATATTTTAGAAGGTTGGTGTAAGCTTGCCTAGGCTTAAAATGAATCTTGAGCCACTAGCCTAGTAGCCAGCTATGAACTTGTGAACTTTCTTTTTGCATAATCTGTCAAATGGAATAGCACCATGGCATTATCATGTCAGTATCCACTTGTCATAGATGCACTTTAAATGTCTTCTTTCCCTGATATTGCTCTGGATGACCATACTATTATACTTGAAATCATAACTTATTCACCTTTTGTATTAGTATTATCTGCAAAGGATTACAGATATGTCATCAGCCTAACAGTTCCTATAGTACATGCACACAAATTAATGATCGTAATTCTTTATAATACATGGTGAGTTTTGCAACCCCAGTATATTACCAGTTATAAAAAAGTATGCCAACATGAACTGCGTAACAGCATTAAAAACTGTAACACCCCCTCATATTGCCACACAAATAGCAGCCACAAGTACATCTCTAATTGACCAAGCTGAAGTACCCAGGAAAGGAACAGCCAGCACTAGAAAGGTTTGATGATTTAATAAAGCCAAAAACACACCGTGACACACATTAACACATACACTCTAGTAAAAAGTGTATTCGTCAGTATTCCAAAGACTTCATCAGATGTAGGATTGAAAACCAACACTCTAATATATATATGCAAGCTCATTTCCTGTTAAAATGACTAATATTGATTTAAAAAGACAGTGAATAAACTTTAACAAGACATGTAACTTCTCATCTTAAAAAGCACTTAACATATTTAGGGTTTTATCTATTTATTTAGTGGTTTTAAGTGTTTTTTAAGATGAGAAGTTACATGTCTTGTTAAAGTTTATTCACTCTCTTTTTAAATCAATGTTTAGTAATTTTAACAGTAAATGAGCTTGTATATAAATTAGAGTGTTGGTTTTCAGTCCTGCATCTGATGAAGTCTTTGGAATACTGACAAAAACACTTTTTACTACAGTGTATGGGTTAATGTGTGTCACTGTGTGTTATTGGCTTTATTAAAACATCGGACCTTTCTAGTGCTGGCTGTTCCTTTCCTGGGTACTTCAGCTTGGTTATTTTGTTTTATTTGGTACCTGGAACCTCATTGCTTTGGATTATTTGTACATCTCTAATTGTTCAATGGGGTTAAAAGCTATGTTGCACTACCATTTTTTAGTTTATTTGGCTACACAAATGTCTAACAGCTTTTAAACCTGCTAGTATATTTTCAGTGATGTTTTGTGGTGGCTGCCATCTGCATGGCAGGGTTTTATTCACTAGTAACAGTTAGGTTAGTGAAGAAAAAAATGTTATAAGCATTTGTATAGCCAAATTCTTCAATATGAACCTAGGTGCAAGGAACCTAGGTACAACACAGTTGTTATTGTCTAAATCTTAAAGCAAAATTAGCACACACTATGTATTACACTGTTTTCAAGAACTTGTTCACATGAACCCCCTTATTGCCACATAGGTCTGCTGTACTAGCATTTGATGAAGCTGAAATTAATGACACTGAAGTGAAAGAAATAATAATATTTGAAATAATCTAGTGAGGCTCAGAAAGCAAGGAAAAAGAGGCATTAACATAACTGCAAAATATATACAATGATAATAAAACTTATGAATTTCTGATGACATTTTGACTGCCACTGACCCCTAAAAATTACATTAAATAGGTAATCAGAGAATAAATGAATCAGTGAAAACAAAAGGCATCTCTGTAGGAAGGGGTGACAAAGCTGTAGGTCTTTTATACTATTTGTTATCACAGAGCTGTCAAATTCATCAGCCATCACTTAAAGTTTTAGTGGTTAGTGGAAGTACAGAGTCACATTCAGCACTCACTTGTTCAGATGTTGTTGGCTGGACAGATGAAACATAGTAGCCTCAGAAAAGACTACCCTGAGACACAGCAGTGTACAGTCAATGTTTATTCAGAATGGCATACTGCAAAGCCCAGAGTATGTATTTAGGAGAAAAATAAATAAATGATGGCAGCTTGAAAATATAAATTTCCTGAATCGGGTAAAATAATTTCTCATATTCTAAGTTCTTATGAACAAACTCTGTGACTCACTTTCGATTTGAACAGAGTTTATAAAGAATTATACATTCATAAGGTAGATGTAGAACAAAAGATGAAAGGATAAACTTGCAAAAACTTGAAGCTGAGCAATTATTTTTGTGAGTGGTGATAATAACCAAGTACAACTGAAGTCATTATTGTGATCAGCACCCCACAGGGTCAAGTTAATTAACAGTGCTAATAAACTTGTGGTTTGCGCTGACATGCTGAGGAAGATAAAAATGCATATGCATCTTTGTCTCACAATGAAAGGTTTCACTGACATGCTAAAACCTTTGGAGAATGAGCTGCAATAATTGAACAATTAAGTTAACTATAGAAATTAAAAGTGTAGACTATTTGAAAATGGAGCTACATGAAGAGGGAATTAAAAATGGCAAGTTTTCCAATTTCTGTCAGGCGGACCCAGGATATAATTTGTATGATACCAAATATAAGTAATGATATCGTTCCCTTCAGAGTGTAGACAACAACATATGATAACGTAGTCTTCATCAATGTTATTTATTTAAAATAATGTTTATCCTTTGCAGCATGACTAGAAATAGTCACACAAACATATACGACACAGTGCTGTGCATGTGATCAGATCATCCATAACAAAATTATCATTGTGTATATTAGAATATGAAATATGTATATATGGGTGTACATACACACACACATATATATATATATATGTATATATATATATATATATATATATATATATGTGTGTGTGTGTGTGTGTGTGTGTGTGTGTGTGCATATGTGTGTGCATATGTGTGTGTGTGTGTGTGTGTGTGTGTGTGTGTATATATATATATATATATATATATATGTGTGTGTGTGTGTGTGTGTGTGTGTATATATATATATATCTGTATATATATATATATATATATATATATATATATATACATACAGTTAGATAGCTGCATAAATATGGCAATGCTCAATTTATATGACTTTTGTTAAAGTCAACATCTGTTTTATCAACACATTTTGGTCGACAAAGCAGGTGGTCACCAGTTGCATGACATCACATAATCCTTGGGGTTGGGGAATAGTCCCTTTCCCTGAGGGCTGTGTGATCTTGAAGTTACAATATCTAATTAGCAGAGGGTGTGGCGGAAGCAGCCTCTCACATGGGGAGTGCAGGGGAACTTGCAAAAATGCACTCTTTTGCAGTTGCATGCTCAAGGTTATTTCTCAGAGTATGTGCAATGATGTTTAGTTACTTTTTTGATTATTTTGTATCAATGTTCGGGTGTTTTATAAATTTTAAATAAACCAGTGACAGCTGGTAATCTCAAATCAAAGGGGGGCTGCAGGAGACAACTGAATGGGTGGGGCCAATGGGAAGGGGTGAGGCCAACTAGAAAGGGGCAGGGCTATGATCAAAACCACAACAACTGGAACTTTAATTAAATACCCTGCCCTGGGTGCCAGACCGTCATTAGGAGAGTCCAATCAAGACAAAATGAAGTGTAGAAGAAAAAAAATATTTCAATGCATTGGCTACATAACAGCTTACTTAATATCTAGATGGAAGCAAAAAGGTTGTGAGGCATGAAAAAATAAATTACTTTTAAATACATTACTGGAATACCAGTCAAAATCAAGTATAAAAAAAAAAACAAGCAGTACTCAATTCAAACCACTTCTCCTTGCACTGCAGTTCTAATTATAATTTATATTCAGCTTTATAAAAGTACCAAGTGACATGCTGAACGTAGCAGTCTCTGTGATACCCCTACTTGTAAAAATGTTTCTTATCCAAAAAAGACCTGTTGCCTGACAGCAACTATCTAATTGTTTCATGGAGAAAACATGATCAAAGTAAAAATGAACTGCAAACAAGAAACAAGCTCAAGATAAATTGCTTAAAGGATTACTGCACAGGTTATGGACCACGCATGATAGATCAGCATTCTGTTTAGCTTATGGGTAAAGCCTGCAAAGATCACTGCATGTCTTCAACAAATATAATGAGTTTCTGAAACTACTGTAATCCTGTCCTTTATTACAAATACTGTCATATGCATTTTAATACCTAAGGCTTATACGTTATCTAGTTATGTAAATATTCTCTGCATGGCAACAACAAAAAGGCTTTCAGTGCTGGTAATTCCTTAACAGTATGCTTATTAAAGCTTACTTGCATCTTACAATCTCAGACAAACTCACCTGATAGTCATTAAAGCATTGCTACTTAAACACAGAGCAACAGGGTACTGCAACAGCATGCATTTTCTGAATAATAATAATAAGCATAAATCAACAGTATAAAAATATGACAGAAAACCAGAGCATGCTGCAAAATCAAGGATAGATGAAAAGCCACTGTAGCACTTGTGTCTACCTTGGATGGTGGAATACTCTGCACACTTACACTGCATAACTGCTCTTTGCCTTGCTTGGACACATCCAGAGTCACTACATGGGGGAGTGGGGTGCAACAAGTATGTCACAATTTGAAATGTCTTTGGCTGACGGTGATGGCTCTGACACATTTGTCATACCTCTCAACCTCGGAGCAAGAAATCTGGACAAAGTCATACACAGATGTAGGACAAAGTCCCAAAATAAGGACAATTTTTAAATATTGCTCTTATAAACTTAAAAAGATAATAGAATAGTAGTAGGTCTTGCATTAGTATGAATTTTCTGAAGGGTATGAAATCTAAAACTCAAATGTCTGTCATTATTTTCTAACTTCAATCTTTAATGATTTGACACTAATTTGCCAGAAAACCACAATTTTATGACAAATGGACCAATAATGAGATGCAAAAATATAAAATTGCCACACAATACAGCTGGGAACCTGTCAAAGAAGGGACACTTTTTTAATATTAGTACTGTTAATTTGAGCAGTTGACAAAATAAGAGAATCTACATGCATTTCTGAAATAAACATAATCTATAACTCTGATCATTACACTTATTTATAATTGTAAACCCTCCATGTTTTCTTACAAAATTGCCATTTTGCGGAGGTATCATTAGGGGGTGAGCAACATTTTGAGCCAAAATCGGGGCCAGTTGAGAGGTTTGGATATTATTAATTCCATAAAGCGATTTAGTTGCATGTACCTCTCAAACTCTTAATGTAGGAAATCTGGACAAGGCCAACTATATTGGGGGAACATGCAAACTGTACTAAAAAGTGCTCTTGTATAAACTTATACAGTTGATATAATAACAGGTCTTGCTTTAGCATGCATTTTTCTGAAGGTTATGAAGTCTGAAACTCAATGTCTGTCATTATTTAGTGACTTCATTCCTAAAAAATCTATTCATTCTGCAAAACTCTGGACAGTTGAGAGGTATAGTTCAGGCAGGGCTGCCTTTGAGTTGGCTGACCTTCTCCCTCACAAAATCATGGTCGAATGGAGCCTCCTCCCTGCAGCCATTCCAATGTCCCATTGCTTGGCTATTTACCCTATTTACTTCTGCAATGATTTGGATTTCATTTGAAAGTTTTATTTTGCATTTTACAGCACAAACACTAATAAACATCTGCTAAACAAAGCAATGCAGTCTCACAATTAACATAGACTTAGCATTAAAACTTCTCTGCCCTTGAAACTCACATTCATTGAAACAACATTGAAACCCACATTTAAAGAAAATACATTTTGCCAGTGGCAGATAAAGATTAACTTTGGGCTGTTTTCAAATCATAGGCCCCTTGCACGTGAAACATGCATGTGTTCTTTGATACTTCTTCCTGACTGTATTAAATTATATTCCTTGGATAATACAGTACAGTTGTTAGAGGGTATTTTAAATTTATTGTTTTGAATATTTTTTCCAGTAAACAATGAAACAAAATGCATGCACCAATAATGACAAAACTGCCCAATTCAGAACATTTCCATCATAAAAGTTAACTCAAACTTCTACAGTCCACCTGTATCAGTAAATATGCACAATCTCTAAAGAAGCAAAAGTCATCTAAATAATTCCACATTAAAGAGATCTGTAACTAATGAAGAGGTTGCTGCTAGCAAACAACTTAATATTTCATTGTTTCATCTACAAATAAAGTGCCCGTTGCCCTTGAGGAATAAATTGCCTATGTTACATTAAAAAAAGATAAGCTAGTAATATTGCAATAGGGAATAGATGGCAAACTGATAACAGGTTTATAGTTACTAGGTATCTTTGCCAAAAAGGGCTGCAGCATCCACCCCCTTTACAACACAGTCCGGTATCAACAATGCATCTACATATTGTGGGAGTAGAACCCACAGCCTTCTGCATCAAAAGCAAGTGCACTACCTGTTGTGCTATTAACAATGCAAGCAGACACAGCATAAGCAGCACTAAACTTCTCTTCCCCTGCAGCTCTCAGCTCCTTGTAAAATCTACTCAACACTCAGCTGTATCTCTCAGCTTTGCAGCATAAGAAATCTGGAAAAAGGCAACATTTATTTGGGGGGGGGTACAAAAGCCCAAAAACCAGGGACACATTTTAAACATTGCTTGTATAATCTTGGAATGTTCCTAGAATAAAATGCTGTGTTACTACCATACATTTCACTGCCAAGCCTTGAACCCAGGACCCTATGCAAAAGAGGCAGAGCAACATACCAATATGCCAGATCAGCTGTTTTTTTTTAAAAGAGAGGAAGACTGAAACTTAAATGGCTACCATTTAGTGAATTCAGTTCTCACCATAGCTGTCAACCTCTTAGCATAAAACACCTGGACAAAGCCAATAATGGGGGAATACAGCCCCCAAACATATTCATTGAACTCAGTTCTCACCATAGCTCTCAACCTTAGCACAACAAACCTGGACAAAGCCAATAATGGGGGAATACAGTCCCAAAAATAGGGACAAATTTCAAATATTCATCTTATAAACTTAGAAAATTGCTAGAATAAAAGGTTTTATGTTACCATGTACTTTCTGAAAAATATGAAGTCTGAAATTCAAATGCCTGTCATTTTTAATTTACCTAACATTTGTTTACCAGGAAAGTCTGACATGGAACAAAAGCCTATTTTTAGCAGAGGCCCAGGAAGACACACTCCAGACACATGTCTTTGTAACATGGGAGGACACTAGAATACCCAGAAGAAACCTACACAAACACAAGGAGGACATGCAGACTCCACACAGAAGGCACCCCAGCCAAGAATCAAACCAGAGAACCTCTAACTGTGAGGTAACAATGCTGCCACTTCACCACTGCACCATCAACTATTTGATGAATTAAAAATCCAGAAACCACAGATTTTATGAGGAACAGAACACAAATATGAGGCAAAAATCTGCAAAGTTTTCATAAATGGTGGTGGTTAGGGAATTCAGGCTCTTGCTATCTGCCCCCAAGGTACAGGGTTCAAGCCTGAGGTATTCTCTAACCACCACCAGGTATCCTAAGTTCTCTCTAGCCACCAGTATATATCAACTGGGGCACACACACACACACACACACACACACACACACACACACACACACACACACACACACACACACACACACACACACACTCTTCTAAATAAAATCCAAATTAGTCCTGAGTGAATCATTGAATTGCATCCTCCTAAATAAAGTTCACACACTACCTGAATGAATCGCATCCTCCTAAATAAATTTAACACACTACCTGAATGAATCGCATCCTCCTAAATAAAGTTCACACACTACCTGAGTCAATAGAATGAATCATTCTAAATACAGTCCACAAATCAGTGCAGAATGTATGTGCTTCCTGTTCTGGTGTCTTGGTGCCAGACTTGTTTGAAGTCCAATCCCCTTTCAGTCTATGAGGTTGTAACCGCATAGACTTCTGGGGCTTCTGTAGACTGCTGCCTTATTTCCGAATCCGGACTAGTTAAACAGCAATCTGGATTCAAGTTACTAAAATGCATGCGTGAATGCCACAAGTTTTTTATTGTGGTTTACAGCTGGGGGGGTGCTGCAGTCCTGCAGTCCAATATCATGAGCTGCCACTGAAATAGACATACACACACACACACACACACACACACACACACACACGTACATGTATGTATATATATATATATATATATATATATATATATATATATATGTGTGTGTGTGTGTGTGTGTGTGTGTGTGTGTCTGTGTGTGTTAAGTGTTGGAGCGGTGAGAATGATCAAAACTCCCAAATATCAGCACACTTTGGTCAACAAAACAGATGGTTTACAGGTGAGCAAGATTAACAATGACCAGGGTTGGGGAATATGCCTCTTCTTAGGGGACTGAGTGATGTTGGAGTTATTATTATATAATTATCAGGGGGTATGGGGATGCAAGGGGTTTTGCCTTCCTGCAAAAAAACAATCTTTTTGTCTTCTTTTTAAAATTTGTTTGTGTGGTCTGAAGGTATTCCTTGGTGCATGCATGAATGCATACCAATAGCTGCATTGTCAACTTTTTGTTGTTGACTTTAGTGATGTTGATGTTTGGGTATTACACTCATTTTACCACATATATGTATATATACAAATATATCTGGAGAGAGAGAGAGAGAGAGAGGGAGAGAGAGAAGGTGGGGCAAATGACCGAAGAGCATGTTAATATGACACCTCTTTGAAGTACCCAAAACATACTTGGTACAATCACTTAGCTTAAGTGCCAATATATAAAAACCTGTAAATTAAAATACACAATTTGAATTCATATAGTATACAAATGGAAACTGCAAGATTCAATCCAAAATTTTTTTGATGATTTCATTCAAATCAAAGGTTGGTACTCAGTTCTACATTTTACAACTAGTCCTAGTCTTGGAAGGAAATTAGTTTGAGTTACGAAAATGTATAAACAGCTTCAGAGAGGTAATTAAATGATAAAAGCAAATAAAAACTTGGCTACCCACAATGCCCTCCAGGTGAAATATTTTGCATAATATCCTATTTGTTATGTTGCTAGTGAAATTCCCCTTCTTCTTCTACTGTACATCCTTAACTATTGACAGTGCCATAAATCAGTCCACTTCTGGATGTTAATTTTACCTATGTGATACCCAGCTAAACCATGGCTAAGCAAAGACACATTTAAAATTTGTCAGTGTTAAATGTTTATTTGGTTCTGTCATTCTACACAGATGACTCCTGTGTCTGCAGTCCTATCTATTATGTGATCTGTATCTGCCAGTTAATACTATTCTAGTTTTAGTCTAGAAATCATAGAAGGTTGAAGCCACACTGATTTAACCTCTGGAATATTTTCAGATGATCTTTTTCAGGCTTAGATTACAAAGGTCAGAAGTAAATCTACAACTTCTTGAGTGAATATAAGGGGACTAAAATTGTAGTCCCCCCCCCCCACGTACAATGAAAAAAATGTTTTTTATTCGATTATAGACACCCATAACTAACTAACTAACTAACTAACTAACTAACTAACTAACTAACTAACTAACTAACTTAACTAACTAACTAACCAAGGTACCCTTCTCAAAGGTACATCACTGACAAGATCAATGCTATAAGGTATAAAATTGCTCAAAGAAAAAATGGGCCTACAACAACCGCAAGTATGGATGAGGCAATACTTTGCACTGAAAAAGACTGAAAAATAAATAAAAACATTTTTATTGTTACGTTTGCTAACCAGCTTGGGGGGAGGCACTAATCTTCTTCAACGATAACCCAGAGTTCAGGTACAAGACTTGTAGAACAGTTCAAATTTACAAAGAAGTATAAATGCAGATAATATGATCATGTTTACATAGTTAACAAAAGCAAATGTGTAGCCTATTTCAATACATAACAGTACTGAGTATTTACATATTTAATTAATGAGAAGAAACAAGTTAGAGAGACAACGATAAGGGAAAACACACAAACCAGAAGATTAAGACAGTTGGGAGAGAGGGAACAAATGTACTAAAGTGGTATGCAATACAATTTGCATTGCATGGAGTTAGGTGGGTGAGGTGAGACCATTGATTGATTTCAACAATTGGCTAAGTTTCTGGTGTCATCCTAAGGGAATCCAGTATCCATCTGCCTGGGATGACATGATTGACAGACCTTGATGCTTTCCCAGAGATGGCCTGCATCTGTCACCCCTGGGCTAATGGATACTGGCCAAGGCTCTTGCCACCCCTATAGTGCCTTTTTAGGCGGTGCTCCAAAGACTAAATTAAAACTGCAACAGCTGCAAACATATGCAATCTGAGGGTCATGCTGCTCAATGCTAGAAGTCTAAATCTCAAGATGCACTTGCTCAAAGCACTCCTTAAAATGGAGAACATAGACATTTGTGCTGTAACAGAGACCTGCTTCAAGGCAGCAGAAAGAACCCTTTTACTACCAGGCTATAACTCATTCCACACCTTTTGACCCCAGAAGTTGGACCGAAGCTCCAAAGGTGATGGTGTTTCCATATTCATAAAGGATGCGCACACCTCCAGACTGGTGGCCCAACATAACGCATTAGAGATACTTCAGGTGCAGCTAACATTGAGTAAGACAGTGATTCAGGTTGTAGCCTGCTATAGGTCGCCAACCATGTCCCAAGACTCACACTCCATTTTCCTAAGCACCCTGGAGAATATTAGGATCCAACCCAGCACTCTCATACTGGGTGACTTTAACTACCCCTCTATTAACTGGGAAAACTACTCATGTACAAATACACTTGCCCAGCATTTCCTGTAATTCATTAATTCCAATGCCCTGGACCAGCTCATTCTTACCCCCACTGCAGGTAGCCACACCCTTTACCTGGTCATTACTAACATGGGAGACTGTTGCTCTGCACCAATAATCAACTCCTCATTGGTTAGATCTGACCACAAACTAATCACCTTGGAAATCCACATCCCTCCCACCCTCCACCCCCCGCAAATGTAACCACCATGAAAAATTTCTCCAAAGCTAACTTTGGTCTCCTAAAAACAGAGGTGGCTAACTTCATGGTACCCATGCAAATAGAGAATAGTTGCATGACTGCCGAATCATACGCCAAAGCACTGTACAAACACATACACAAATGCATGGATCTCGCCATACCCAGTAGAAACAAGACAATCTCCTCCAAAAAAAGGAAGCCAATCTGATGGTCCCCTGCCATAAACAAACAGTACAACAGAAGGAGGAAACTAATGTGCAATAAGGTGAAATCCAAAGACTGGAAAATCTCCCTTATCAGCCTCAACAAAAAGTTGAGATCGCTCATCAAATCCTCTAAAGCTAGCTATGAACATAAAATTGCAACAGATAGTAAAGACACCCACAAAGCCTTCTATAGTTATGTAAAGAATATCCATGGCAATACCCAGATTTGCTCTGAGCTACTGAAAAATGGTACCTCCTATACTGAGCCAACAGATATTGCCAATGTTCTGGCTGACAGATTCAGTGGCAACCTTAGTCCTCTCCCTCCCCCCAAAGGACCAGTCATGATACCAGTATATTGTCAGGCACCCAGTATTACTGCTGCACAGGTTAAAACAGCACTGTCCAAGGCCAATAATACATATTCTATGGGACCTGACAATATCCCTGGCTTTCTTCTACATGAACTACAGAGTGAACTGGCACCTCACCTGTGTGCCTTGTTCAATCACAGCCTCACCTCAGGCTTTGTCCCTACCAAATGAGGCACTGCTACAGTCATCCCTCTCCACAAAGGTGGAGTGACTACAGACCCTGGGAACTATCGCCCCATTAGCTTGATGAGTCTGATATGCAAAGCTATGGAAAGCATCATCATGGACCTAATAAACAAGGATATAGGGAATCTCCAAACTCTGGATCCCACACAGTTTTGTTTTGTGAAGGGTAGATAATGCCTGCTCAACTTGGTTGACTTCTTTAAGTCAGTCAGCAGAGCTGTGGATGAAGGTAAGGTGGCTCATACAGCCTACCTTCATCTGGCTAAGGCCTTTAATACCATTCCCCACTCAGGAATCATAGAAAAACTCACTAAGCTAGGCATCAACCGCTATATCACTAGGTGGGTTGCAAACTGGCTCACAGATAGAACCCACAGTGTGAAAGTAGTTGACTCCAAGTCAGACTGCCAACCAGTCACGAATGAAGTCCCACAGGGTTCTGTCCTAGGTCCTCTCCTGTTTGGTATCTACTTCTCTGAAGTCCAGGCCAACACGAAGTGACTCTGGATGACAAAGTTTGCAAACAATTGCAAGTTGGGAGCTATTATTAAAATGGAGGTAGGGAATCTTATGCATACACTGATGATTTGAACAAATTGATTGTTTGATTAACTGGGAATGTGCAATAGATTATTTAATTATGTGGTGTATAAAGATTAAGCTGCTTGAGTACAATAATATTCTTTGAAGGTGAAAGCCAAGGTACTGTATGCACCAGTAAAGACTTTTTCTATCATTTCAGGTGTGGAGTGTGTTTTTTTCTGTGAGCTATTATTAACTCCCCAAGTGATGGTGACATCCTACATAAAGGCCTCACTGAGACCAACGACTGATGTCAGAACCATGGCTTTAAGCTCAATGCCAAAAAATGTGTAGTCATCCCCTTTAGGAAAAACCCATTTCCCATGAATTACCACATTGATGGTAGTCCACTGAACACAAAATGCGTTATAAGAGATCTGGGAACACAGGTTGACAGCAACCTCTCTTCTGACCATCACATTGTCACTGTGGTCAGAAAGTCCTTCTATGTGGCACATCTCATTACTAAGGGTTTTGCATCCAGGAAGAAAGAGGTCATTGTCTCCCTCTACTCTTCCCTCATTAGGGCAATCATCGAGTACAATGCCCCATTAGGCATGTACCTTACTAGACACCTGCAACAGCTGGAGAGGCCACAAAAGTACCTCATAAAGTGGATCCTAGGCCTTAAACACTTGTCCTATATAGATAGACTCAAAAAACTCCAGCTATTCTCTGTCTCATATCATCTACTTAGAGGCAATCTCTGCTTGACTTACAAAGCCATGTCTGACCCAGCACTGTTAGAAATGCTACATCTAAAAAATCCCAATCCCTCAGCACTACACAATCCAGAGACCTCAACCTCATTATCACAATCAACAGAACATGCTGGAGGGACATGTTCATAACCCAAAGACTGCCCATGCTATGGAATAGACTTTCCATACATGTCAAACAGAGCACCTCACTGGCCCTCTTCAAGAGAAATCTTGATGAGTGGATGGGAAATAGAAAATTCACCCCGGGGATCACTCCAGTGGCTCTACTTGACAGAGGCACTGGGTACTAAGGTCAGGTGGCACGATGCCAGGATAATCCTATGGGCTAGGCTTGTAAAGGCTCCAGGGCCTTAGCCTAGTACACACCTATGAAACTATGATCTAAATGTGGTAGTGTTACGACTTACATCAAGATGAAAAGAGGTCCTTACTGAATGCACCGTGCTGTGGTAATACCTTTCAGTTATGGTGGGGGAAAATGGAGGCAGCATTACAGTAATGCAACCTGTGTCATTAGTCCTTGTTGTACAGGAAGTGGTAGTTCAGTTAATAATTAATATTCTGATAGCACTGAGAAAAGATAATCATACAGCACAGTGCAATGGCCTTTGTAAGGGAATAGGGCACATTATCATGGGACCAGCAGTCAACAACTTCCACTGACAAAATATATTTGTCATTAAGGACTGCTGGTGGCCGAATGCTAATCACTGAGCACTGTTTCTGTATATTCATACTTTTTAACTCATTGCTTCTTAAAGAGCATGCATCTGCAGCACTATGTATTACACAGTATAGTCTGTTTCCATTTTTCCATGACTGTGCAGTGTCAGAGTTATTGTATATCATTAGTAGGGGTAAAATGGAGGATTCTTCCCTTTATAAATGTTTATTATTGTGTTTTTCTTTTTCTTTGCATTGTGTGTGAGCGCTTAATTAAAGAAAGAATTTTGTATATGTGGCTTTTTAATACTTCTATGATGTAAAGGATTTTTGATGCATATGGTCTTCCAGTTAAGATGCTGCAATTTATGGGGAACTGATTAGTGTTCCTGTGGTAAGGTGTCGTATGTCTCTTTAGTGAAGCTTGCAGTAGTAGCTATACATCATATTTACCCCCTTCACACAGCAAAAGAAAACATGTTACTAGACAGAAAACAAACTGACAAGATAATTCCCTTATACTTGGTCAAGTTTCACTGACTCTTCAGTTGTACAAAACATACAGGTTTAAGCTCCATCTTGATGAAACAAATAACTTACAAGGTGGAAGGCTTCTCTCCAAATTTCCTTTACTTACATACATATCCTAAAACTCCACAGTTAAATGACCATGGCGATAATAGAAATCCCACACATACAGATTTAATGCTTGTGAACAAACAGAAATCGCAGCAGCAGTCATTTCCTTTTATAAAAATAATCAGGGGGGTCATAATCATGGTAAAATTTATCAATATGTTTCAACTCATCCTTTGTACACTCAACTAAGTGAGGGAAATCAACAAGATGACAGTGAACCTACGTCCAAACTAGTAAAATACTAATCAGTAGTATCAAGGATATATTATAGTATAGCAGTAATACGTGGTTAAGCCTTAAATTATGCTGTTATATACTTAGGACTGCTTTGTATGCATATGAGGATAATTCCCAATTGATCAAAGTAGGAGTGAGTATATTTATTTTATTTTTAGTTTGCATTTGATAACCAGGATAAATAATTGATCCCATTGGACCCATTTCAGTCTCAGCCCGGAGAAAACACAATGTTTATATTACATTATATATATATATATATATATATATATATATATATATATATATATACATATAGATATATATATATATATATATATATATATATACATACACACAGAGTAAATGACAAAATGATATATACAAATATATTATATAAAAGTGAATATCATAGTCGGCTTGAGGGAATAAAGACAATAGATACATGGCATTATATACAGAGTGAGTGAAAAAACACAATATATGCATGCGTCACAGTATAACATTTATAATAGCTATATATTATTTCTACTGTACAGTTGTTAGGGTGGTTTTTGAACATTACCAATTGTTAATGTATTTAAACTCCATTTTGATGTTTTTATTATTATTATTATATTTGCAGGGTTATTGTTTTATATATATATATATATATATATATATATATATATATATATATATATATATATGTTCTACATATTCACAATTAGCATAAACTTTAAAAGCATCAGGAAATACTATACAGTGTATTTATTAATCATAATTGATGCATTTTTATGGAATGATTCTGAAAAAGATATACCTTGTGAGAACTGCTTCAAGTGCAGATGTTTTCTGCAAAATAGAGTAATCTGATGTTTATTACAGCACCAGTCAAATGTTTAATAGGACCTCTAAGTAGTCATCCCTTAAATCACTAAAACAAAACCATACTGCATAGCATTACGTTTGTTTCACTTCATCTTTGGATCCTTTGAACTCTGTATAACTCATTGCATTGTATAACATTATATGACAGAAATCATACAGAATTGTTTCATTTTTGCATTGTGTAATGCCTCATTTTTAAAATGAAAACAAGCAATATAAGTATGTTATGTTTCATCATAAAGGAAGAAGGGAACAAAGAGATGCAGGACTCTAAGAAGCAGAAAATACAACCAATAGGGTACTTTTCCTAAAACACTGTTTAGAGCAGCTGCTGCTAGAGACATAATTTGTAAGGAAAACTGGAATCTGACTTTTCAGAGGAGATGAATTAAGTGCTTCAGTAGAAAAGAGAGCTAGGAGATGAAATTGAGTTCCCTGTTCGGATGTGTATAAATATACTGTGTAACAAAAGAAAAGGAACAAAACTGAAGAGAAACGCAAGGCAACTAACAATTTGATGCAATTATATTAGTATTAGTAGGGGGATTTGTGTCATCAATTGAATGCTAAATACCTGAAGGTCATAGAAATGAAAATACATTACCAAAGTCGCATTATTCAGTGGAAAATGTATAGTTCAGTTGACAATTAAAATCTACCTACTACAAAAACAATTTTAGGAGGCCAACCATCCCTGTAGCTCACCATCCTCTTACTTAAATATGCTAACTCCACTAAATAGTGGGGAACAGTTCCTAACGGTCTCTGCTGGATGCATGCCCCACTCTATTGGCTGCAAAAACAAACTGCAAAAAATATAACTGCAAATAGAGTTTGGCACACCATGTGTTACAGAAATCACACCAAATAACACTAACTTTCAGCTGCCAGATGAAAGAAATAATGGTTTCAAAAACAAACAAACAAATAAAAATAAATAATTAAATAAACAAAATAAGCAAATTCAGCATCCAAAGAAACTATAATTTAGTTTCAAGGACAGTTCAAAAATACTTTGATTTCATGTTTTTTTGATTTATTGGCCTACTGTCTTACTAATGTGCTGCCTATAAATGAGGAAATTATTTACAAAGGCAAAATATTTATAGGCAGATAAGTAACATGCTAGGGATGGGAGGAAAACATAGCAGCATATGAATCCATTTTTAAAGTGATATTAGCAAAAGGCTGGGTTTAGTATTACTATGTCAATCCCAGCAAGGTCAAATTTTGAAATATTGAGAAAGTTACAGAAAAACAGTCAGCATCAAAAGTGTAAAACATCATAGAATACCAAATCCTGAAACTCCTTACTGCTCTGGACCCAGGAACAAGCATTGACATGGGTCATGCAAGGAAGGCAAGTCTGAGAGTTCATTATTTTATACTTTCAATGTTCGGTGTTTGGGTATTTCTCCCATAATTCTGCTGGATTCAACCTTAATAGCATTGCATCACTGATAGCAAGCTGAAGGGTTGAATTTATTAACAGGTTCAAATAATCAGAACATTATTTAAAATAATGGGGGACAAAGGCTCACAAAAAGGGACAATTCTTAAATACTATTCTTATTAACTTACAAAGTTGATAGAATAACAGGTTTTGTATCAGCACACATTTTCTAAATGGTATGATGTCTAAAACCCAAATTTCTGTCATTGTTTAAAGACTTCAGTCTTCAATGATTTGACAGAAAACCAAAAATTTTATAAGGAAAATTCCCAAAACATGAGGCAAAAATCTGGGCATTCTGCGAAAATCTGGACAGTTGAGAGGTATGCAGTGAAGGCAATATTAATTAATATTTAGACAGATAGGAATGAACATAAATCTTAAGTAGATGACAATTCGCTTCAAATATGGCAAGATGAATCATGAAATGAAAGAGAATAAAGTAGAAGGAATGATAGCAAAACTGGCAGACAGAACTCAAGACTAATCTGCAAAAGGAAAAAAATAAATACAATGAGACAAGAAATGAACAATGCTAGCCTAGTATAATACTGCTGTTGTGGGATTAAAAAGAAACAGAACATGATTTAAAAAGGGACACACTGCCAGTCATGACCCATTTATCATTAAAGGCAGAAGCACAGCAAGTGTGAACTGTACAGATCCATATGTATTTGATTCCACCTTTCGGAATGAAATCCATAAGTCGTGGGATTCATCATAATTCACTGGCAGTATAGTAGAAACCTGCAGTACATGGTTTAGATATATCAGCAGGCTGTTATGTTTGGTGACAGATGCATAAATAAACAGCAGATGGGGATAACAATAGTAGAAAGCATCCTACGTACCTCTCAACCGTTCAACTTTTAAAATCATAGCAAGGACTATTAAAAATCAAAGCAGAGGGTCCAAAATCATAGCACTCTAATTTTTGTATACATAAATTCACACCCAGAGGTAGGGCCATAATGTATAGATTTGTCCTGTTGGAGGACACAGCCTATAAAAATTGGATATACATGGTAATAAAGCATCCATGCTTACACAGATGTACTAGAAAAATAAAATGCATCCTTACTTCAGTGTGTCAAGCTATATATGTATATTTCAATTCATAAATAAAGTAGCCACATAGCCAAGCAACTTCCACCACCCTTGTGTGTAAGGTCCAACACTCACTCTGCAGGGCATTTTTTACACTTACAAAATCGGTTGCCTGTTAACACATTAAACCTGATGCTTCCGGGTGTTTCTGTAGGATCATCCACATGTCATCTCTAGGCATCTAACATTGCCAGTAGCTATGTATAATAAAACCATGCTAAATATAAGCTACTAGAAATATTCATCTTGCGTGATGAAAAGCAACGCTGCATTCATTTTTGACCTCTGTCAAGTACAGCTTAAAAGATATTAAATGTTGTTCACATATATTATTTATTGGGTCTATATCAGAAGATCGAAGTTTCAAACTTTTGAATCTGATATGGTCGACACCATATGATCGAAGTCTTGAAACTTCAAATCTTTTAATGGAGATCTCCATACAGCAAGAAAAGGGAAGATTTCTCTTTTCTGCACTGTAGTGCGATCTCTGAGTTGGTATATTTAAGTAGTGGGGTGTGTGGGTTCAGAGGGGTATGCCCCCCTGCTTAGAGTGTTTAAATTATTTGTTTTTGGAGGTTGTGTTTTATTACATTTTCGATGTTTCAAGACTTCGATTATATGGTGTCGACCATATCAAATTTGAAGTTTTGAAACTTCGATAATGTAATATAGGCCCTATTTATTTACCTCCCAACTGTACAGATTTTTGCAGAATGTCAAGGTGTTTGCCCCATATTTTGGTCTGTTTCTCATAAAATTGTGGCTTTCTGGCAAATCAGTGGCATATTATTTAGTGTGGAAGTTAAAAAATAGTAGCAGACTTTTTAGTTTCAGACTTCATTCCCTTGAGAAAATTCAAACTAATGCAAAACGTGTTATTCTACTAACTTTCTAAGTTTATAAAAGCAGTATTTAAAAAGTGTCCCTTTTTTGGACCTTTGTCCCCCCATTATTTATGGCTTTGTCCAGATTTCTTGCTCTAAGAGGTTAAGAGGTATGATTCATATTGTCATCCAGGTAACCTTTAAAAATAAAACACTGTTTACTGGCCACCAAAACTAAAACTAGAGATTCAGTATTAAAAACTATGTAAAGAAGTCCCAAATTGGATTTAAAAAGCAAGATTGCTTTTACACAACCACAACAATGCTTGAGCCCAGCCACAGTACTAATACTGCCCTCCTCAACTTCACCAACATAATAAACCAATACAGAAATGAGGGCAGCCTTATTTCTTCACTTTACATTGACTTTCCAAAGCACTTGACATAGTGTCTCACCAAAAGCTCCTCTGTGAACTTGCAACACTATGTCTCTCTTATACTTCTATCTCCTGATTTCTCATTTATTTATGCAGTCATCAGCAGGGAACTAAACAGCAGCAAAACCTTTCAGCACTTCAACCAACCTCTGTTGGTGCTCCAAGAAGGTCAATACATAGTCCCTTCTATTTATTATTTTCATAAATAAACTTCATATCACTACACTTGTCACTCTCGTACAATTTGATGATGATTCAACCCTTATCTGCTCTTGGCCATCCATAACAAAATTACTGGAAATCACTCAAAAATATTCACCAACATTGAAATATGACTAACAAAATTCTAACTTGCTGCTTAACGCTGAAAAAAAAAATTATGCTATATACTCCAAAACAACACCTTTACCAAAAACACACATTTTATATTACCTCAACTAATAACACAAAAACAGAAACCATAAGCCAAACTAATCTACTTGGAGTCATAATAGATGACAATCTCAAATTTGATCACCACATACTTCATTCCAGCAAGAAAACTCACAAAATAACACTTTAAATGACATACACTATATTGAACATCAAGGGGAAGCATGATGATTTTCTCATATTAGTAAATGTGCATAAAAAGTCATATAATTGCTTTAACTTGAATTGTGGTTTTGTAATACATCTTGACCATACATGATACTTAAGCTGTTACCAAGGTAACTAATGTTTTATACATGACATCCAACTGACAAAGTTGTTCAAGGGAAACAATAGAAGCCTGAACTAGGAATGTCTCAGAATGTAACAATCACATTCTGAACAAATAGTATTAAATTGAAAATAATCACCCAGTTTAACCTTTGCTGATTATACAAAATAGAATGTTGCCATTTAAATCTAAAAACTTTCAGTATATGCCATAAAATGGCAATTTATGAATATGGAAAGGGTACTTGCACTCATTAATCACAATAAGTGAATTTGTTGTTTTTAACCTATAATTTCACTCATTTTAAAATATGAAATGACAGATGTGAAAATCCTTATGTGTAGGAAATGGGAGGAAGAGGGATGCACTGATAATTAAAATACACTAACTTTAATCAATGTTTACATAAAACAAACTTGATGCTTTAAGTAAGTTAGCAACAAAGTGATTACTTAAATGCTCGCAAACAATGGAATATAACTTCTGATATATCTAGTAAAATATATTGTATTGTCAGCATTAGGTATAAATATTATTACCATCTATTTATATTAAGTAATAAGTTTTGAAAGACTTCATCAGTAAGGGTGAATATGTTAAATAACTGTGTGCTATATTCTTTTACTGAGGTTTTATATATGATACATCCTACTTTACTACGATTTAATTGCTTGTCATCTATCTTTCATGTAAATATTAATTGCTTATACAGTAAGCAGACTTTATATTGCATTAGAATTCTGTCTGATCTACAATAGTACTATATCTGTTCAAAATAATATAAATATTGCTTATTCCTATTACAAATATTGTCCATGTGATAATTCAATTTATGAAGCTCAGATGTTCTGGATTGTCAAGTTATAAGTGATAATCTGATGGACTTAGGTTTATCCATCAGAATAGGAATGATTTTCATTTCGTGGCTAGTGCGGATCTTAGCTTTTGTTAACATTTATTAGTTTAAATTTGTTATTTCACAAAAACATTTTTAGTATGCCTGACCAAAACATTACTTTATTGGTAAACACTCAAAGTATAAAACTGATAATTTCCTTTAAAAGGTCAAACATATACTTTATAGTTGTCAGAGGAAAATGTTTAATAGTCACAATAAAACAAAAAAATACATAGTCTAATTAACCTAAGATGGATTTAACTTTATTATCTTTAAATACCAACGGCTTAAACAATCCTAGCAAGAGATCAAATCTTCTGAAATATTTAAAACTGAACAAAGCACAAATTGTCTTCCTTCAAGAAACTCATTTCAAAACAAATGACAATTACAAATGGAATCCTAAGGAATATATGATATTGGCATAATCCACTTATAAGACAAAGACAAAAGGGGTAACAATTTTATGGAAAACAAATGTGATTAACCCAGAAATCAATTATAAGTATGAAAATAAAGAAGGCCTTATGGCATTAGTAAGAGTTAAATATAATAACAGAATATGGACACTAGCCAATCTATACTGGTTCCCAGGCACTGGACCATGAGCTGTTAAAAAACATGTGGATTTCATTTCCAATAATTATAAAAGCAACTTAATATTAGGAGGAGATTTTAACTGTATATTTGATACTTCTAAAACTACAAATAAAAGACCGCTGCATACATCTGCTGTATCAAAAGCTTGAAACAAGTGGGTAGAATAATTTCATCTTGTAGATACTTTCAAATTTAAAGAAGATAAATCTTTGTTGTTTTCCCAAGATCACAGATTTTGTACCCAAACTAGAATATATAAAATATTTGCTGCCCATGACTTACACTCTAAAATCATTAATTTTTCAATCACTCCCTGCCCCTTTTCAGACCACAGTTCATTGATACTAAAACTTCAAAATGGGTACAAACCATTAATCTTTAGTTCCAGAATTCCAGCATATATAATTAAAATTAAAGAGTTCAAACCCTGGTTATTATATGAATTACAGTTCTTCTTAGATATAATTACACCACAGAGATAAATGAAATAATGATATGGGACTCATTAAAAGCTTACATATATGGTAAAACCCTAAATTGGTATAAAAAAATCAGAGAGTGGGATTCTGAATTATTAGATCTACAATCCAAACGTTTGTCAGTAAAAGCTGAAAAATCAAAATCATTTGGAGATGAAAAAAAAAGTAGAAATATTAAACAATAAATACAATGAAATTCTAACTCATAAAACTAGTTTAGCTTTAGGAAAAACTAAAAATTAATACCTTGGCCACTTCTCCCAAATATCTGCATAATTTATCCACAAGAATCAAAATACAGTCAGAAGCTAATAACATTAAAAGTATCTTCCATGAAAAGAAAGGGAAAAATGTCTCGGATATAGGTGACATTCTTGATACCACTATATGGAACATTTCCAAAAAGAAAATATACATATTGAGCAATTAAATCTAGATGAAAAATGTTCTAATATATAAAAAAAAAAAAAACAGAAAAATTTAAACTAGATCTGCAAGCACCCATATCCTACAAAGAAATTACAGATACAATAAAAGAGGGTAAAAATAATAAAACTCCAGGTATAGATGGCATAATTATGGAAATATATAAACTTTTTCCTTCAAAGATACTATCCCTCTTCCATAAAGCTCTATTAAAAATTCAGTCACAAGCTTTAATATCACCCTCTTGAAGATATTCCTTAATCACACCAATCCTAAAGGAAAACAAATCCCCAAACCTCTGTATCTCATATAGATCTATGTCATTATTAAATAATGACTATAAGATATTTATGACAATATTAACTAACAGAATGAAAATACCACTATCCAAAACAATAAATAATGATCAAACTGGATTTATATATCATAGACACACACATGATAATATTAAAGGGATAATTTCTGTTATAGATTATGCTAAAAAAGAAAACAAAGAAACACTCATAATTGGCTTAGATATAGAGAAAGCCTTTGATTCCCTAAATTGGGACTATTTATTCAAAATTCTGGTGTTATTTGAATTCCCTTCTTCCTTTGTTCATCTACTAAAGAATATATATATATATATATATATATATATATATATATATATATATATATATATATATATATATGGGTTCACTTCAAAATCCTGAAAGCTCAAAATCCTGAATCTCAAAATCCCGAACTCAAAATCCTGAAAGCTTAAAATACTGAAAACTCAGAATACTGTATCTCATAATACCGAAAAACATACAGGACACCAACACTGATGAGTGATTGTGTGGACGTTCGGGTTAGGGCGTGGGTCAGGTAAGTGTGTGATTGTGATGGTCATTAGGGTTAGGGGCGGGTTAAGTGAGTTAGGGTTAGGGTTAGGGCGCGGGTGAGGTGAGTGTACGATAGTCACAGAATTTGGGGTTAAGGGCGGGTTAAGTGAGTTAGGGTTAGGGCATGGGTGAGGTGAGTGTGCGATAGTGACGGACCTTAGGGTTAGGGTCTGGGTTAAGGTAAGTGGATAGATAGTAGTGTATGTGTAGTGTAGTGTAGCTGCAATACAGTCAGTGCTGGTGTCCTGTATGTTTTTCGGTATTATGCGATTCAGTATTATGAGTTTTCAGTATTTTGAGTTTTCAGGATTTTGAGTTCAGGATTTTGAGATTCAGGATTTTGAGCTTTCTGGATTTTGATATATACACACACACACACACACACACACACACACACACACACACACACACACACACACACACACACACACAAAATTTAGCATATGTTAAGCTAGGTCCTTTCACCTCTGAATCTATACATATAACAAAGGGTACTAAACAAGGATGTCCCATGTCACAGATTCTATTTGCTTTGGCTAAAGTAATGCTCTTTGCTGATGACATATTATTAAAATTATCCAATACAAAAGAGACATTAGAAGAATTAGAAAATTACAGGACTTCAGGACTCCATTTCAATAAATCAAAATCAAAATTTTTATTTTTAAATAAAAAACGAATTGCAGACAAAGGGGAATCACATTATAGGGAAACAATAATCTACCTTAAAATATCTAGGAATTGAGTTATGCAAGGATAATAATGAATTAGTCTTAAAAATCTACAATAATATCATCAATACAATTAAAATCTCTGTGGAAAAGTGGAACAAAATAATATTAACATTTGAAGATAGACTACAGTTAATAAAAATGGTTTTACTACCCAAGATTCTATATATAGTTTTGGCAATACAACTGTTACCAGAAAGGAATATACTCAAAGAAATAAACTCATGCCTAATAACATTTTTATGGTTTCCCAAAAAAAAAAAACAGAATAGCTTTAATACATCATATCAGACCATGGAAACAGAGAGGATCAAACTTTTCTGATATAGAAACATATATAAAAGCATCACTATCTAAAACAATCTCAGATTGGATAAGTCCAATTTATTCTGCAAATTGAAAAAAATTACTAACTGCAATATCAATAAATGGATTTGATTTACAAATAAAATTTCAAATAACAGATAAAAACAATTTGCCATGGCACGTTTTATGTATTAGTATGCAATATAACATAACTAAGCCCATTAAAACTCTTATGATTAATTATTACATTAAGTCATTTAGGAAAATTATTAATGCAAATATAGATTTAAAAATCTGGTTTGATCTTTTAACACCATTCATAATTACAAAGGGCTACCCACATAAAATATACAGAGAAATAATTAATTCCTGGGAACAGAAAGGATTTGTTTGCTGGTTTCAATGTATCAAAGACCTAAAAGTTCTGGATATGCTAACAATAGAAACAACATACAGAATTCCACAACAAGATTGGCTAATGCAAAGCATTCTGACATATTCGCAAGATTTATGCAGAATAATTAGTAATTCTTCATTTAAAGAAATACCTAAACTGACAAAATACCTATATGAAATCATATAAAATGATTATGACATGGGAAATAGTATTTCGAAATTTTACAAAATATTGATAAATTATAAAACAGCACCCAAATCCTCATATTGGAAGTATATAATAAAAGGACACTCATTACAACTAACTGAAGAAATAAATCAAATATTTTATTATCAATAAAACATACATCCTTTCACAATACTGGAAAGTTTTTTAATTGGAAATGCAGCATTCTTAACTCCAGATAGAATTACTAAAATTAATTCTTCCACAAAAGGAATATGTTGGAGGTGTGAGCAAATACACAATGCAGATTGGAATCTCATTTTTGACTGTGTTAAAATTAAGCCATTTTGGAATGGTATTAAAAACTTTTTACAAGCTTTATTTAATGAATTGTTTAACTTATCTAAAGCTCTAGTGTTATTAAATGTGTACAAAGGTCCTCATTTGAATGAGTCAGATATGTATCTTGTATGGACAATACTTGCAATCTCAAGGAAGTGTATAAAAAGAAGATGGAATACAAACACAATACCGATTTTGGAAGACTTCTACAGTCTACTGAAAACCACAGCATTGTTGGACATTAAAATTAAAGAATTAAGGATTCATCCTAAGCCATTTATTAATCCATGGAAAAAAAGTCTTATCATTGATTGACACTTTACAATAACTGAACAAATACAATCCGATAACTGAATTGTTATACCTATAAAGTAATTGTATATATTGAGCTCTGTTATAGTGTCAAGCTGATGTAAATAGTGTACATAGTTATTAAGATGTTATATACAAATCCTATGGAATTTATCCAACTGTATTTGAAAAATAAAAACATTTTGAGGAAAAAGAAAACTCACAAAAAAATCAGCTCTCTCTAGAGGGCTAAACACTACCTGACAGATCAAACAAGTATTGCCTTAGTAGCAACATATCTCCTTCCTTCTCTATTATATGCTTCCCCATTCTTGCAAGTATCAACACTACGTATAAAACCAAACTGGTCTCCTGCTATTACAAAATAGTTAAATTTGCAACCAACCAACCTTATAAAACACACTAAAGCATTACATTAAAATAATTAAACTGGCTTGAATTCCCAAACCAGGTGAAATACTCACAACTAATCACTGCCCACAATCTTTTGTTACTCTCTAGACAAATACTCAGCATTATAAAATACTTTACTGTAGTATTCACCCACTAAAGAACTTCCCTCTAGAAATAAACTTTTGCTATTTATCAGTAAGACATTCAGCACTGCTGAAGACACGTTCTACTCTCATTATGTGTCAAAACTCTGGAATGAAATATCAACACAGTTAAAACAGTTAGAAAACTTAAATAGTTTTAAAACTTTGCTTAAACAGCACCTATGCCAAAGAGGGCTCTTTTCCTTCCTGCCCAGTTGGCTAACTTTACTCAGATTACATGTTCCCTCTCTTGTAGACACTTTGCTTCCCAACCTTTTTGCAGCTTATCACTCCTCATGCTGCATTTATTTCCTAAACTCTTAGTTTTCCTCCTTGTCTTACACTCCTCTACTAACTGCAATTCTTCCTCTGTCCATCTATCTTCCTGCTCATTTCTATAACTTCTCCTTTCATGTCTCTCTTATCATTTTTTAGGTTACATTCTACTTGTCAGTCTGTAAAGTATTGCTAAACTCAAAACACCCCAGTTTGATCTTTTCCCTGTAGCCATCATGCTATAAATACATTAATTGTTACTTTATGTTATTTCTCTATTCAGTAACAGAGTTTTGTCCAGACTTTTCTCTGTCAACAAAGACAAATAAATAAATAAATCTCTACTTCACCCATATGAACCATTTGCACAGCAGTGAACAAGAAAGCAAAATGGCAGAATAGTGAGTCAGCAATTTCCACAAGAAAAATACTGACTTTAAATGTTATAAGTAACAAGTCTGAAGTGACCTGGAAGATAAAGAACATAAATATTTACAAATCCAGAAAGGCATTCATAAAGCTCATAAAATATAACCTCAGATTAAGCCAAATGGCAAATGGTAGCCTGGGAAAGCTTGTAGATATGATTGTATTGACAAATGGCCAAAGACTTCGAGCCGAGTTCCTTCTAGGCACAGGATTGTGGGTACAATAGATGAGTTTTGTGGCCAGGTAAAATTTTAGGTGCTGAACCACATGAATCCTGACAGCCCTAAATCATAGCTGTAGAGAAAGACAGACTAGTTCTATCACATTTTTCAGAACCACAAGGGTAGGTGGGGTAGGTTTACCACCTTTCCCTCTTTATACAGAATAGTCCCTATTTGGGCAGTTACATCCTGCAAAAAAATGGCAAATATCTTGAGATCTGAGATAAAAAAAATATTTCCTAAATTTCCTGTAATAGTTACAAAGCAATTATTTTGCATCTGAAACATATTAGTATGATATGGAATAAAATAAACAGAGTGAGCTTTTGTTTTGTCAACAAAGTGAAGTCCATGTCTTTGTACTTGCTATGGTATAGTTTGGCTAGCAAAAAATCCCTTTTCCATAAAAAAAAAAAAAAATCTCCCACATTTGGCCCCTGAAAAGGTGGCAACCCTGAGCAAGTGTGAGGCAAGAGGAGCAGCTGATCCAGGTGCAGTCATGGGGCATAATCAGTGTTTTAGGCATTGCTTAGCTCCTGATCTGTCTGTCAGTAGCATTGCCTAAAGACTCAAAAGGCCTACAGTTTAACAAATCTGTCTCTCAGTCGCACAAAAGACTCAAAAAGGCTACCGTTTAACAAATCTCTTTGTTGTGGCTTTGGAAACAAAACTGAAGTAATGAGCTGCTTGTAATAGTTTAGGATTTTTTTTGGTCTACAACTTGATTTGTTTATTTGTTTTCATCCTGGTGGTCCGCAACTGGTGGTTGCCAAATTGCCCAGGCAGCTGACATCTTGGCTGCAGTCAGGAAGATGTATCTTTTATGCAAAATATAACATTAGTGGCTTAGAAAATAATGTGAATTCTTTTGACCTTAGGAAAACTAACAAAACTACCATCAAGATAAATAATCATCATTACACTTCTAAAATATAAACAACCATACCTGAAACAAAAGTAGTAAAAAACTAACATATGCCTGGATGAGAAACGTTAGGACTTTATAAAACAGAGTAAGATAAACAATAACAAAACAGCAACCATTACTGAGACTTTGCAAGTTTCTGTTCTAAAACATTCTCAATTAACATGTTTTACTTCCCCATGAATTTCAGATATTCATATACTGTATGTAGCATTTGAGCTAGTTATGAAGACAAAACCATGCATTTTCTTAACAGATTTGCTGCATTTCAAATAAGTAATTCTGTATCATGACAAGTTGACAACTCTAAACTCCAGGAGAACACTAGTCTACAACAAACATCATGTATCTGTTGATAACGGATTTAATTTCTGGTTTAAAAAGAGAACAAAATTGAATTTGTTTCTCTTTAAGAATTGAAGCCAAACACGATCAAGATTAAATGCTGCTTCTTCCAGGACAACCTTTTCTACTAATAAACCTTTTTGAGATGTTAAAGAAGCTGAAACACCACTGAAACAACATTTAGAAAGTATCAAAAATAATCTGTTTAATACATAGACAGTGACTCAGATAAACTATAGTTTTCTGCAACTGTTTTATAGCAGATCATCAACTGGCATAATATATATGATCTCCCGATACATGACCCATCTCTACAAATATCTGTCATGCTGATTAATGCTTAAACTACCATATGATCTATGCTTTAATTTAACTTGAAACAGGGCTTTTAAGTGGCATTTCTAAAATACTTTTCTATTAATGTAATTGCTAGCAGTTGCATAAAAATGCAGAATTCTTAATTGTAATTTTTAAAATAAATACAAAACATTCATTTACAGGGCTACTTCCTTTTATATAGTATGTTTAACAGTTTTATTAGTGATCACGTTTAAAATTTGCCTCTTCTGTAGAAGTTAACGAAAAGAAGTTTGTGATACCTTTAATTAGCTGCTATATGTAATGACTGAATGGCCTACTTTAGTTATTATGACCATCATAGACTGCCTTGTCTACAGTGAGTCAATTTATTTTGAGTAGAAGTAAATATGACAGAATAGTGTTGGACCACAAATGTCACACAAGTGTTGTCTCCCTTCTCCGTGCAGTTGCACCAAAAGGCATAATTTCTCTTTAATATTAAATTGTCCACATTATTCAAAAGATTGTAACTCTATAACATTGTTTTTGTATACTGGGAAAGCTTGTCATCGTTGTTAGAAGACCTTGTTGACAGATTACCTAGAAGATATCCAGTTGTTTAATATCACTCACAATATAAGAAAAAGATCCATATTATTCTACAGTTTAGTTTTCATGCAAGAGATTAATCCCTGGCACATTGCTATTGTCACAATTAAAATAATATCCTTATATATCTTTTTTATTTTGAAGCTGTATATTACAGCAGAGTAACATTTTCAGTGGATATTTTAGACTGCATAGACTATTCTAACTTTCAAATGGCAGAATTCTCTGGTTTTATAGTTTGGAAGAAAATTCACATTTCCCTCCAGGGCTAATATTAAGAATGCATCATATGCAGTGTTTTTTTCTGATATCCTTTATTCATTAGATAAAAGTTCTTGGGCTCCTGGTAGATCACTATAGATCTAGACAACAGCTACAACACACTACAGCTTCAACTTTGTCAGACAAAAAAGTGATTACAGAGGAGCTGACCCTGCAGTTTTTTTCCCAAGCTGCACTTAGTAACAGGCTCCTGTAGTATAAAGCTTTGTCTAATTCTGAACAGATTCAGTGTTAGTTTTCCTTTCTTATACTCATTGCATGCAGGCCTGCAGCATTCTAATCCTATATGTGCTACAGCTGTATTATACTACTGCAAGTTGTGTATGGGGGCCCTACCTCAAGGGAAACACAAAATTAACATAAACCTACCATGGAGCTATTACAGTCTCAGCTCCAACTGGAAGGTTTCTAGTAATCTGCCAGGATTAAATGAACAAGTCTCCATTTTACAGTATCTTAAAATGAAGTCTCAGTTTATTAACTAATTTTATATGTATTCGTTTTTATAACACAAGTGTTTATAGGGCAACCAATGTTAAATTATTATTATTTTATTTTATGATAATTACAAGTGTATGGTCATGTGATTTTATTTTTGTGTTTAAGTCAGTGTCTGTGCTTTTCATATTCAATTTGGAAAAAGTCTTTGTGGACAAAAGCACTCAACTGAATTAAATACTATTTTATTTGCAACTTCTTGTGCTCAGTTTCAGAAGATGATATTTGGGAGTCAGGAGTATTGGTGCTGTGACTGTTATAAAGTTGTAGTATGCACACTTAATAAGGCCAGCTTATGTTCCGCCATGTCTTCTGACATAAAAATCTCTTTTTACAAATCACTTTAGGAACACACAGCCTTGCAGGCAACAAAACCCCTGCACACACAGAAAGCAAAACAATAGTGGTGAATCATTTTTCTTTTAATTCACTGGGAATTGTATGCCCCCCATTCCATAGCCGGCCTTAGGCATAGGCCAGCTAGGTAGCCACCTAGGATGCTGCTCTAGCAGGGACAATTTTCCAGTATTTATCTGTTTATTTTTTTTTTTGTAGTAAAGAAATGGATTCTTTAAAATTTGTTGAATGAATACAGGAAAAACTGAAGAGTAAGACAAACTGAGAAAAAGGAAGGAAAAAGTAATCTAGATGATGTAGGTAGACCAAGATGGGTGCACCAGGTGGTATGGGGGCCACTGTGGAGCCATTTTCCCTAGGGCATCAGTTGACTGATGGCTAGCCCTGCCCCTTTCAAAATATTTCATACCCCAATACTACAGTTTTTGATTATCTAAGTAATTATGAGAAGCAGTGATCAGAAATTCACCAAACATGTCCAACACTTGCAATAACCATATTTTTATGTTTTTAATAGCAGAGGTTATGCATTTCAGCAATAAATGAAGCTTTACTAGTAGCAAATGAAAAGAGTTCAGACAAACAAAAAATATATTGCATCACTGCAAAAGTAGTAAAATGTACAGTCATTCAGTCTCAGAAATATTTTTCAGAGCAAAACAAACACAGCAGCATCAAGCAAGCACTTTACTTTGCCAAAATTAAGAAAACAGTTCCTTGGTCCTTCAAGTGTTTATACTCTTTGACTAAGCATACACTAACAGAAAAAGGCCTACAACAACATATAGAGTTTCTGCATCAGGAAAACAGGCTTCTCTCTTTCATATTATCAGGCTGCTTACTTCTTCTGCAAAAAATACCAGTGACTCCTCCCTGAATGCCCCTACTGTTCTGCTCCAGTCTAGCAGTCATTCTGTTATACTACATATAAAAAACATATTTATGCAGTGTATTAGCTGTTGTGATTCTTATAGGATCATTGGATCATGGGAGGTTACTATTCTAATGGCCCTTGGGTCAAGAGTTTATCCCCAAAAAAGAAACCTCAGACAGCACCTGTCACCCTTGTCAGTGAAGGACACAGGTGGAACTCCTGGCACATATTTGTGGGTTCCCATCCACTTGTCAAGATTGAGCTTGAAGACTGTCAGCAACGTACTCATTTGATGTGTATGGGAAGTCTATTCCAGAGATGGGGCAGCCTCTGGGAGACAAACCTGTCCCTCCAGCATGTTTTGTTAATGTCGCATATTAGATTTAGGCCTTTCAAGTGGGAAATATGCTAGGAGTTAGACGTACAGATATGGAGCATCTCTATTATGGCAGGTTCCGAGACTGACTTGTAGGCAAGACACAGATCACTTCTGAACAATCTGTACCATACCGAGTAGAGTGATAGTGATTTGAGCCTGTCCACATAGGACAGGTGTTGGAGGCCATGGATTCTCTTTGTGAGGTATTTCTGTGGCATTTTCAATTGGTGCAGGTGTTTGGAGAGGTATATACCAAATGGGGCATTGTACTCAATTATTGGCCTAATGAGGGAGGAGTACAGAGAGGTAATAACCTCCTTTTTTCTGGATGCAATCCCCTTACTTATGAGATGAACCAAGTAAAAGGCTTTTTGGACCACTGCTGCTACATGATGGTTGAATGAAAGATTAATGTCAACCTGTGTACCCAGTTCCCTCACCACAGGTTGTGTACTTAGGGGGTTGCCATTGATGTGGTAATCAGTAGGGGCTGTGATTTTGCCGAATGGTATGATAATACTTTTTTTGCATTTAACTTAAGGCCGTGACTTTGGCATCAGTCATTTGTTGCTGTGAGACCCTCTTGTAGTATGTTAACATCATTTGGGGAGTCAATGACAGCACTCAACTTACAGTCATCTACAAATTTGGTCAGCCACAGGCCCTTTGTCATTGCCTGAACCGTTGAGAAGTAGATGCCAAACAGTAGGCGTCCCAGCACAGATCCCTGGGGAACACCACTAGTGACAGGTCTGCTGTTAAAGGTGGAGGTGCCTATTTTGACATTGTGGGTACTATCAGTGAGCTAGTTGGCCAGTCCCCTGATGAGCTAGGGATTTACTCCAAGTTCTGTTAGCTTTTCAATGATGCCCAAGTGGGGGATTGTGTCAAAGGCTTTGGCCAAGTCAAGGTAAGCTGTACATACTGACTTTCCCTAATCCAGGGCCTTGGTGACAGTCTCAAAAAAAGTCAACGAGGTTCAACAGGCAAGATCTGCCTTTGACAAATCTGAACTGGGTGGGGTCAAGTGCTTGGAGATTGCCTATGTCCTTGTTTATGAGGGCCATAATAATACACTCCATGACTTTACAGACTTGTCAAGCTAATGGGGTGATAGTTTCCAGGGTCAGTAGTGGCACTGCCTTTGTACAAGGGGATTACAATGGCAGTTCTCTACTCTGCTGGAATGAAGCTGTACTTAGGCTGTGGTTGAAATAGGGTGCTCAAAGGTGAAGCTAGTTCTTGCTGGAGATGGTGCAGAATACAGCCTGGGATACTATCACATCCCATGGAAGATGTGTTCATTGCCTTGGATGGGCCTTTAACACTTGATCTACAGAGATGTGAGGTGCTGCGACAAGTATTGGGGATGTCAAATGGGCCTTTGGGGGGAGAGAGGGGTGAAGTTTGCGCTGAACCTATCTGCTAGCAGGTTGGCTAAGTTGGGGGGTGGGAGGGCTGTGGATTTCCAAAGTGATTATTTTGTGGTCATATCTAACCAGGGAGGAGTTGACTATTGGTGTAGAGCAATGGTCGCCTATGTTAATAATAACCAGGTCAAGGATGTTGCTACCTCTAGTGGGGATCAGAACGAACTGGTCCAGAGCATTGGAATGAATGAATTCCAGGAAACATTGGGCAAGTGTATTGGTACATACATAGTTTTCTCAGTTAATGGAGGGGTAGTTGAAGTCACCCAGTATAAGAGTGCTAGATTGGACCCTAATATTCTCCAGGGTGCTTAGGAACATGGAGTGTGAGTCTTGGGACATGGTCGGGTACTTGTAGCAGGCTACGACCTGAATCACTGTCTTACCTAATGTTAGCTGCACCTGAAGTATCTCAGATGAGTTATGTTGTGCTAGTATTCTGGAGGTATGTGCATCCTTTATGAATATGGAAACACCACCACCTTTGGAGCTTCGGTCCAAGTTCTGGGGCCGAAAGGTGTGGAATAAGTTATAGCCTGGTAGTGCAGGGGTGCTTTCTGCTGCCTTGAACCAGGTCTCTGTTACGGCACAAATGTCAATGTTCTCCATTTTAATGAGTGCTTTGAGCAAGTGCATTTTGATATTTAGACTTCTAGCATTGAGCAGCACGACCCTCAGATTGCATTTGTTTTTAGCTGTTACAGCGGTAATTTGGTCTTTGGAACACTGCCTAAAAAATTGCACTATAGGGCTGGCAAGAGCCTTGGCCAGTATCCAGAAGCCCAGGGGTGACAGATGCAGGACATCTCTGGCAAAGCATCGATGTCTGTCAATCATGACATCTCAGGCAGACAGATACTGGATCTCCTTAGAATGACACCAGAAACTTAGCCAATTGTTGAAATCAATCATTTTCTGCTTGTACTATGGTATAATTCTGGGTGATGGTAGGATGCTGTTCAGGGCTAGGGTCATACCCACCTGGGCTACATAATCAGAGAGCTCCTCCATGTCTCTTTTCATGTAGTCCAGGAGGTTCATCTCAGGTCATTCTCACCCACATGCACAATAACAGAGCCATATTTGTACCTGTTGCTGAGGGACCTCAGTGCATGCGTTATGTGGTGGATCTTGGATCCTGACAGGCAGCTGACTGTTACTTTCTCCTTATTCAACCTAGTGAGTGGGACATCAGTGTGTCTCACTATCGAGTCACCTATGACTAGTGTGTTGGGCATGCTGTTTTGCCTTAGGGGCTTTGGTTGAGTGGCATGCTGTTTAGTAGAGTTATGTGTCTCATGATTAGTGTTGTGTTGTGGTGGTTGAGTGCATTTCTGCCTTGGAGGTCTCTGCTGTTTGGGTAGATTTTTATTGAGACCCTCCATGAAGGTGGGTGTGTGGTTTGTGTTTTTATGTGAAGGCAGTGCTGGTGTGTGTTCTGGAGGGCTATGTGTTCCATGTGGCATGGTGCAAGTGTTGACCTTCTCCTCTTGACTAGCTATTCCGGTCTTGGCTGGAGAGTGTATGGCTTCCAGTTTGGATATATAAGTGCATCTCTCGCACGTTGACTGTTGGGAGGTAAGAGGAGAGGGTTGTCAGTGTACATGAGACCGTTGCTATATTGCCTCAGGATGCCCAAGTTCACCAGATTAATAGGAGAATGCACAGGGAACTGACTTTTAGACATGCCTGGAGGGGTGGACATTAATAATAAGCACTGGAGCTGTTTCCTTGCAGAACATTTAGTGCTGGTAGCACTTTTGTGTGCTACAATAATTGCTACAAGACGTCTGATAAAGTGCTAGACTAATAAGCTAATAAAAGTGCAGGAGAGGAGAGAACTAGTAGATCTAAGGAAAAAATTGAAGGGCAGACTTTGGCACTGCTCAGAAAACAGTCCTGGATACAGCAAATCTGTATCTGGACTAGACTAGTTACAGGGAAGATGGGAAACAAATGCTGGCTTTCAAACTAGAAAGTCGAATGAGATGGAAATCTGCACAAACAGCCAATAAACCACAATTTCTGCACCAGAAACCACTCCTCTTGTGGTAGATAGGCTACCCAGTGCTTACCACTCCCACTAATAAGCTAGAAGGCTTCCCTCCAACACAGAAAGGCTTGGTGGGTTCAATAGTTTGCATACAGTCCTGGATCCGTATCTGGACTGGTATAGTTAGAGGAAAGGCGGGAAAAGCACAAATGTGGGCTTTTAAACCAGAAAGTTAAAAGAGATGGAAAAACTGCCCAAACAGTCAATATACTACAATTTCTAGGCCAGAAACCACTCCTCTTGTAGTAAATATGCTACCTAGTGCTTACCACTCACACTGATAAGCTAGAAGGCTTCTCTCCAACACAGAAATGCTTGAGGGGCTCAGAAGCTGACAAACAGTCCTGGATAAAGCAAATCTGTATCTGGACTAGACAATTTTTTTTTTTTTGGTAGTAAAGTGGAAAGGGAGAAAGGAGGAGCAGAAGATAATTCAAGGTTAAGACATCAAGTAGGTTGGCCTTCTCAAATGTTCGCTCTGTATTAGGTAGAATGAGCTAATGACATTAGACTGGGAGGAGTGTCCCAGATCAAATTTATAGTAGGGGCGGGCAACTGCAAAGCCACCAAGTATAAGAATATGATACCAATAGGGAGGGAGGGTGAGAAACTAAATCAGTTATATGATACACTCATTGACAAGAAATCAGAACAAACAGCACAAACAGATGTTTAATAAATGGAGAAAATTCCAGTTAATGCCTCACATACAGTGAAACTAGCTAGAAAAGAGTTACAAACAGTGTAACAGTAAAAGCCTTATTTATCAGGCCCTGTGAGGCAGACAATTTTAATACAAGCATGCAGATTAGTTTATGGAGGTTCCTGATGTAACTGAAGAAGGTTTTGTGGTTTCCCTGTGTTTCGAAGGCTAGTTTCAGTTCATAATTGGCTTTGGAGGTTTTCACTAGTGATCTAATTTGCTTGTTGTGGCTAAGGCGGGAGTTTTTCCATTTGGGAATGTGTGCCTTTTTACCCTTGGAAAACAGTTTCTTCCTTTTGTTGTAAAGTCTGTTGATAGAGGCTGTCCACCAGATAGAAGTGTTTCCTTGAGGAGCAGGTTTTCTTAGTTTTTGTTTTTATTCTATGCAGCGTAACTGCATTATGACTTAACAGGTCTTCTTCCTCTCTCCCTCATGTTTCAACAAATTCTAAACATGTTCATATGGCTTTTTGCATCTTTGTCCACTGGCAAGTCTGCTCATACCATTTACAACCATCACAACATTACAGTTTTTAATAATAA